>NW_022264222.1:0-32807 GCF_002021735.2 Oncorhynchus kisutch | reverse complement strand
TTGTTTATGGAAAAGTGCTTATTTCTGCATTTCAATGTTGCAACTAGCTGAAAACTATCCACAGTGTTCATTAATCTCAACTAGACACAGCACAGCTAAAATTGGACATCCAGAGTGCATCAAACATGATTTAGAGCTTGTTTATGGAAAAGTGCTTATTTCTGCATTTCAATGTTGCAACTAGCTGAAAACTATCCACAGTGTTCATTTAATCTCAACTCGACACAGCACAGCTAAAATTGGACATCCAGAGTGCATCAAACATGATTTAGAGCTTGTTTATGGAAAAGTGCTTATTTCTGCATTTCAATGTTGCAACTAGCTGAAAACTATCCACAGTGTTCATTAAATCAAAACTCGACACAGCACAGCTAAAATTGGACATCCAGAGTGCATCAAACATGATTTAGAGCTTGTTTATGGAAAAGTGCTTATTTCTGCATTTCAATGTTGTAACTTGCAGAAAACAGTCAACAGTGTTTTCATAACATCTCGAATAAACATAACAAAAACATTTTTCATCCAGAGTGCTTCAAACATGATTTAGAGCTTGTTTATGGAAAAGTGCTTATTTCTGCATTTCAATGTTGCAACTAGCTGAAAACTATCCACAGTGTTCATTAATCTCAACTAGACACAGCACAGCTAAAATTGGACATCCAGAGTGCATCAAACATGATTTAGAGCTTGTTTATTGAAAAGTGCTTATTTCTGCATTTCAATGTTGTAACTTGCAGAAAACAGTCAACAGTGTTTCATAACATCTCGAATAAACATAACAAAAACATTTTTCATCCAGAGTGCTTCAAACATGATTTAGAGCTTGTTTATTGAAAAGTGCTTATTTCTGCATTTCAATGTTGTAACTTGCTGAAAACAGTCTACAGTGTTTTCATAACATCTCGAATAAACATAACAAAAACATTTTTCATCCAGAGTGCTTCAAACATGATTTAGAGCTTGTTTATGGAAAAGTGCTTATTTCTGCATTTCAATGTTGTAACTTGCTGAAAACAGTCTACAGTGTTTTCATAACATCTCGAATAAACATAACAAAAACATTTTTCATCCAGAGTGCTTCAAACATGATTTAGAGCTTGTTTATTGAAAAGTGCTTATTTCTGCATTTCAATGTTGCAACTTGCTGAAAACTGTCCACGGTGTTCATTTAATCTCAACTAGACACAGCATAGCAAAAATTGGACATCCAGAGTGCTTCAAACATGATTTAGAGCTTGTTTATGGAAAAGTGCTTATTTCTGCATTTCAATGTTGCAACTAGCTGAAAACTATCCACAGTGTTCATTAATCTCAACTAGACACAGCACAGCTAAAATTGGACATCCAGAGTGCATCAAACATGATTTAGAGCTTGTTTATGGAAAAGTGCTTATTTCTGCATTTCAATGTTGCAACTAGCTGAAAACTATCCACAGTGTTCATTTAATCTCAACTCGACACAGCACAGCTAAAATTGGACATCCAGAGTGCATCAAACATGATTTAGAGCTTGTTTATGGAAAAGTGCTTATTTCTGCATTTCAATGTTGCAACTAGCTGAAAACTATCCACAGTGTTCATTTAATCTCAACTAGACACAGCACAGCTAAAATTGGACATCCAGAGTGCATCAAACATGATTTAGAGCTTGTTTATGGAAAAGTGCTTATTTCTGCATTTCAATGTTGCAACTAGCTGAAAACTATCCACAGTGTTCATTAAATCAAAACTCGACACAGCACAGCTAAAATTGGACATCCAGAGTGCATCAAACATGATTTAGAGCTTGTTTATGGAAAAGTGCTTATTTCTGCATTTCAATGTTGTAACTTGCAGAAAACAGTCAACAGTGTTTTCATAACATCTCGAATAAACATAACAAAAACATTTTTCATCCAGAGTGCTTCAAACATGATTTAGAGCTTGTTTATGGAAAAGTGCTTATTTCTGCATTTCAATGTTGCAACTTGCTGAAAACTGTCCACGGTGTTCATTTAATCTCAACTAGACACAGCATAGCAAAAATTGGACATCCAGAGTGCTTCAAACATGATTTAGAGCTTGTTTATGGAAAAGTGCTTATTTCTGCATTTCAATGTTGCAACTAGCTGAAAACTATCCACAGTGTTCATTAATCTCAACTAGACACAGCACAGCTAAAATTGGACATCCAGAGTGCATCAAACATGATTTAGAGCTTGTTTATGGAAAAGTGCTTATTTCTGCATTTCAATGTTGCAACTAGCTGAAAACTATCCACAGTGTTCATTTAATCTCAACTCGACACAGCACAGCTAAAATTGGACATCCAGAGTGCATCAAACATGATTTAGAGCTTGTTTATGGAAAAGTGCTTATTTCTGCATTTCAATGTTGCAACTTGCTGAAAACTGTCCACGGTGTTCATTTAATCTCAACTAGACACAGCATAGCAAAAATTGGACATCCAGAGTGCTTCAAACATGATTTAGAGCTTGTTTATGGAAAAGTGCTTATTTCTGCATTTCAATGTTGCAACTTGCTGAAAACTGTCCACGGTGTTCATTTAATCTCAACTAGACACAGCATAGCAAAAATTGGACATCCAGAGTGCTTCAAACATGATTTAGAGCTTGTTTATGGAAAAGTGCTTATTTCTGCATTTCAATGTTGCAACTAGCTGAAAACTATCCACAGTGTTCATTAATCTCAACTAGACACAGCACAGCTAAAATTGGACATCCAGAGTGCATCAAACATGATTTAGAGCTTGTTTATGGAAAAGTGCTTATTTCTGCATTTCAATGTTGCAACTAGCTGAAAACTATCCACAGTGTTCATTTAATCTCAACTCGACACAGCACAGCTAAAATTGGACATCCAGAGTGCATCAAACATGATTTAGAGCTTGTTTATGGAAAGTGCTTATTTCTGCATTTCAATGTTGCAACTAGCTGAAAACTATCCACAGTGTTCATTAAATCAAAACTCGACACAGCACAGCTAAAATTGGACATCCAGAGTGCATCAAACATGATTTAGAGCTTGTTTATGGAAAAGTGCTTATTTCTGCATTTCAATGTTGTAACTTGCAGAAAACAGTCAACAGTGTTTTCATAACATCTCGAATAAACATAACAAAAACATTTTTCATCCAGAGTGCTTCAAACATGATTTAGAGCTTGTTTATGGAAAAGTGCTTATTTCTGCATTTCAATGTTGCAACTTGCTGAAAACAGTCCACAGTGTTTTCATAAATCTCGAATAAACATAACAAAAACTTTTTCATCCAGAGTGCTTCAAACATGATTTAGAGCTTGTTTATGGAAAAGTGCTTATTTCTGCATTTCAATGTTGTAACTTGCTGAAAACAGTCTACAGTGTTTTCATAACATCTCGAATAAACATAACAAAAACATTTTTCATCCAGAGTGCTTCAAACATGATTTAGAGCTTGTTTATGGAAAAGTGCTTATTTCTGCATTTCAATGTTGTAACTTGCTGAAAACAGTCTACAGTGTTTTCATAACATCTCGAATAAACATAACAAAAACATTTTCATCCAGAGTGCTTCAAACTTGATTAGAGCTTGTTTATGGAAAAGTGCTTATTTCTGCATTTCAATGTTGCAACTAGCTGAAAACAGTCTACAGTGTTTTCATAACATCTCGAATAAACATAACAAAAAAAATTTCATCCAGAGTGCTTCAAACATGATTTAGAGCTTGTTTATGGAAAAGTGCTTATTTCTGCATTTCAATGTTGCAACTTGCTGAAAACTATCCACGGTGTTCATTTAATCTCAACTAGACACAGCACAGCAAAAATTGGACATCCAGAGTGCTTCAAACATGATTTAGAGCTTGTTTATGGAAAAGTGCTTATTTCTGCATTTCAATGTTGCAACTAGCTGAAAACTATCCACAGTGTTCATTTAATCTCAACTAGACACAGCACAGCTAAAATTGGACATCCAGAGTGCATCAAACATGATTTAGAGCTTGTTTATGGAAAAGTGCTTATTTCTGCATTCAATGTTGCAACTTTCTCTAAAATTATGCCAAATTGTTGCCACCCCTATTACTAGCCTGTTCAACCTCTCTTTCGTGTCGTCTGAGATTCCCAAAGATTGGAAAGCAGCTGCGGTCATCCCCCTCTTCAAAGGGGGGGACACTCTTGACCCAAACTGCTACAGACCTATATCTATCCTACCGTGCCTTTCTAAGGTCTTCGAAAGCCAAGTCAACAAACAGATTACCGACCATTTCGAATCTCACCATACCTTCTCTGCTATGCAATCTGGTTTCAGAGCTGGTCATGGGTGCACCTCAGCCACGCTCAAGGTCCTAAACGATATCTTAACCGCCATCGATAAGAAACATTACTGTGCAGCCGTATTCATTGATCTGGCCAAGGCTTTCGACTCTGTCAATCACCATATCCTCATCGGCAGACTCGACAGCCTTGGTTTCTCAAATGATTGCCTCGCCTGGTTCACCAACTACTTCTCTGATAGAGTTCAGTGTGTCAAGTCGGAGGGTCTGCTGTCCGGACCTCTGGCAGTCTCTATGGGGGTGCCACAGGGTTCAATTCTTGGACCGACTCTCTTCTCTGTATACATCAATGAGGTCGCTCTTGCTGCTGGTGAGTCCCTGATCCACCTCTACGCAGACGACACCATTCTGTATACTTCCGGCCCTTCTTTGGACACTGTGTTAACAACCCTCCAGGCAAGCTTCAATGCCATACAACTCTCCTTCCGTGGCCTCCAATTGCTCTTAAATACAAGTAAAACTAAATGCATGCTCTTCAACCGATCGCTACCTGCACCTACCCGCCTGTCCAACATCACTACTCTGGACGGCTCTGACTTAGAATACGTGGACAACTACAAATACTTAGGTGTCTGGTTAGACTGTAAACTCTCCTTCCAGACCCATATCAAACATCTCCAATCCAAAGTTAAATCTAGAATTGGCTTCCTATTTCGCAACAAAGCATCCTTCACTCATGCTGCCAAACATACCCTTGTAAAACTGACCATCCTACCAATCCTCGACTTTGGCGATGTCATTTACAAAATAGCCTCAAATACCCTACTCAACAAATTGGATGCAGTCTATCACAGTGCAATCCGTTTTATCACCAAAGCCCCATATACTACCCACCATTGCGACCTGTACGCTCTCGTTGGCTGGCCCTCGCTTCATACTCGTCGCCAAACCCACTGGCTCCATGTCATCTACAAGACCCTGCTAGGTAAAGTCCCCCCTTATCTCAGCTCGCTGGTCACCATAGCATCTCCCACCTGTAGCACACGCTCCAGCAGGTATATCTCTCTAGTCACCCCCAAGACCAATTCTTTCTTTGGCCGCCTCTCCTTCCAGTTCTCTGCTGCCAATGACTGGAACGAACTACAAAAATCTCTGAAACTGGAAACACTTATCTCCCTCACTAGCTTTAAGCACCAACTGTCAGAGCAGCTCACAGATTACTGCACCTGTACATAGCCCACCTATAATTTAGCCCAAACAACTACCTCTTTCCCAACTGTATTTAATTTTATTTATTTATTTATTTTGCTCCTTTGCACCCCATTATTTTTTATTTCTACTTTGCACATTCTTCCATTGCAAAACTACCATTCCAGTATTTTACTTGCTATATTGTATTTACTTTGCCATCATGGCCTTTTTTTTGCCTTTACCTCCCTTCTCACCTCATTTGCTCACATTGTATATAGACTTGTTTATACTGCATTATTGACTGTATGTTTGTTTTTACTCCATGTGTAACTCTGTGTCGTTTTATCTGTCGAACTGCTTTGCTTTATCTTGGCCAGGTCGCAATTGTAAATGAGAACTTGTTCTCAACTTGCCTACCTGGTTAAATAAAGGTAAATAAAAAAATAAATAAAATTTATCTCAACTCGACACAGCACAAAAAAATTGGACATCCAGAGTGCATCAAACATGATTTAGAGCTTGTTTATGGAAAAGTGCTTATTTCTGCATTTCAATGTTGCAACTAGCTGAAAACTATCCACAGTGTTCATTTAATCTCAACTAGACACAGCACAGCTAAAATTGGACATCCAGAGTGCATCAAACATGATTTAGAGCTTGTTTATGGAAAAGTGCTTATTTCTGCATTTCAATGTTGCAACTAGCTGAAAACTATCCACAGTGTTCATTTAATCTCAACTAGACACAGCACAGCTAAAATTGGACATCCAGAGTGCATCAAACATGATTTAGAGCTTGTTTATGGAAAAGTGCTTATTTCTGCATTTCAATGTTGCAACTTGCTGAAAACTATCCACAGTGTTCATAAATCTCGAATAACACAGCACAAAAAATTGGACATCCAGAGTGCATCAAACATGATTTAGAGCTTGTTTATGGAAAAGTGCTTATTTCTGCATTTCAATGTTGCAACTAGCTGAAAACTATCCACAGTGTTCATTACATCTCAATAACACAGCACAAAAAATTGGACATCCAGAGTGCTTCAAACATGATTTAGAGCTTGTTTATGGAAAAGTGCTTATTTCTGCATTTCAATGTTGCAACTAGCTGAAAACTATCCACAGTGTTCATTAATCTCAACTAGACACAGCACAGCTAAAATTGGACATCCAGAGTGCATCAAACATGATTTAGAGCTTGTTTATGGAAAAGTGCTTATTTCTGCATTTCAATGTTGTAACTTGCTGAAAACAGTCCACAGTGTTTTCATAACATCTCGAATAAACATAACAAAAAATTTTTCATCCAGAGTGCTTCAAACATGATTTAGAGCTTGTTTATGGAAAAGTGCTTATTTCTGCATTTCAATGTTGCAACTAGCTGAAAACAGTCTACAGTGTTTTCATAACATCTCGAATAAACATAACAAAAACATTTTTCATCCAGAGTGCTTCAAACATGATTTAGAGCTTGTTTATGGAAAAGTGCTTATTTCTGCATTTCAATGTTGCAACTTGCTGAAAACAGTCCACAGTGTTCATTTAATCTCGAACTAGACACAGCACACAAAAATCCAGAGTGCTTCAAACATGATTTAGAGCTTGTTTATGGAAAAGTGCTTATTTCTGCATTTCAATGTTGCAACTTGCTGAAAACTGTCCACAGTGTTTTTTTCTCAAATAGAACAGCACAGCAAAAATTGGACATCCAGAGTGCATCAAACATGATTTAGAGCTTGTTTATGGAAAAGTGCTTATTTCTGCATTTCAATGTTGCAACTTGCTGAAAACAGTCACAGTGTTTTCATAACATCTCGAATAAACATAACAAAAATTTTTCATCCAGAGTGCTTCAAACATGATTTAGAGCTTGTTTATGGAAAAGTGCTTATTTCTGCATTTCAATGTTGCAACTTGCTGAAAACTGTCCACGGTGTTCATTTAATCTCAACTAGACACAGCACAGCTAAAATTGGACATCCAGAGTGCATCAAACATGATTTAGAGCTTGTTTATGGAAAAGTGCTTATTTCTGCATTTCAATGTTGCAACTAGCTGAAAACTATCCACAGTGTTCATTAATCTCAACTAGACACAGCACAGCTAAAATTGGACATCCAGAGTGCATCAAACATGATTTAGAGCTTGTTTATGGAAAAGTGCTTATTTCTGCATTTCAATGTTGCAACTTGCTGAAAACTGTCCACGGTGTTCATTTAATCTCAACTAGACACAGCATAGCAAAAATTGGACATCCAGAGTGCTTCAAACATGATTTAGAGCTTGTTTATGGAAAAGTGCTTATTTCTGCATTTCAATGTTGCAACTAGCTGAAAACTATCCACAGTGTTCATTAATCTCAACTAGACACAGCACAGCTAAAATTGGACATCCAGAGTGCATCAAACATGATTTAGAGCTTGTTTATGGAAAAGTGCTTATTTCTGCATTTCAATGTTGCAACTAGCTGAAAACTATCCACAGTGTTCATTTAATCTCAACTAGACACAGCACAGCTAAAATTGGACATCCAGAGTGCATCAAACATGATTTAGAGCTTGTTTATGGAAAAGTGCTTATTTCTGCATTTCAATGTTGCAACTAGCTGAAAACTATCCACAGTGTTCATTAAATCTCAACTAGACACAGCACAGCTAAAATTGGACATCCAGAGTGCATCAAACATGATTTAGAGCTTGTTTATGGAAAAGTGCTTATTTCTGCATTTCAATGTTGTAACTTGCTGAAAACAGTCCACAGTGTTTTCATAACATCTCGAATAAACATAACAAAAACATTTTCATCCAGAGTGCTTCAAACATGATTTAGAGCTTGTTTATGGAAAAGTGCTTATTTCTGCATTTCAATGTTGCAACTTGCTGAAAACAGTCCACAGTGTTTTCATAACATCTCGAATAAACATAACAAAAAAATTTTTCATCCAGAGTGCTTCAAACATGATTTAGAGCTTGTTTATGGAAAAGTGCTTATTTCTGCATTTCAATGTTGCAACTTGCTGAAAACTGTCCACGGTGTTCATTTAATCTCAACTAGACACAGCACAGCAAAAATTGGACATCCAGAGTGCATCAAACATGATTTAGAGCTTGTTTATGGAAAAGTGCTTATTTCTGCATTTCAATGTTGCAACTTGCTGAAAACTATCCACAGTGTTCATTTAATCTCAACTAGACACAGCACAGCTAAAATTGGACATCCAGAGTGCATCAAACATGATTTAGAGCTTGTTTATGGAAAAGTGCTTATTTCTGCATTTCAATGTTGCAACTAGCTGAAAACTATCCACAGTGTTCATTTAATCTCAACTAGACACAGCACAGCTAAAATTGGACATCCAGAGTGCATCAAACATGATTTAGAGCTTGTTTATGGAAAAGTGCTTATTTCTGCATTTCAATGTTGCAACTTGCTGAAAACTATCCACAGTGTTCATTAATCTCAACTAGACACAGCACAGCTAAAATTGGACATCCAGAGTGCATCAAACATGATTTAGAGCTTGTTTATGGAAAAGTGCTTATTTCTGCATTTCAATGTTGCAACTTGCTGAAAACAGTCCACAGTGTTTTCATAACATCTCGAATAAACATAACAAAAACATTTTTCATCCAGAGTGCTTCAAACATGATTTAGAGCTTGTTTATGGAAAAGTGCTTATTTCTGCATTTCAATGTTGCAACTTGCTGAAAACTGTCCACAGTGTTCATTTAATCTCAACTAGACACAGCACAGCAAAAATTGGACATCCAGAGTGCATCAAACATGATTTAGAGCTTGTTTATGGAAAAGTGCTTATTTCTGCATTTCAATGTTGCAACTTGCTGAAAACTATCCACAGTGTTCATTAATCTCAACTAGACACAGCACAGCTAAAATTGGACATCCAGAGTGCATCAAACATGATTTAGAGCTTGTTTATGGAAAAGTGCTTATTTCTGCATTTCAATGTTGCAACTTGCTGAAAACAGTCCACAGTGTTTTCATAACATCTCGAATAAACATAACAAAAACATTTTCATCCAGAGTGCTTCAAACATGATTTAGAGCTTGTTTATGGAAAAGTGCTTATTTCTGCATTTCAATGTTGCAACTTGCTGAAAACAGTCCACAGTGTTTTCATAACATCTCGAATAAACATAACAAAAACATTTTTCATCCAGAGTGCTTCAAACATGATTTAGAGCTTGTTTATGGAAAAGTGCTTATTTCTGCATTTCAATGTTGCAACTTGCTGAAAACTGTCCACAGTGTTCATTTAATCTCAACTAGACACAGCACAGCAAAAATTGGACATCCAGAGTGCATCAAACATGATTTAGAGCTTGTTTATGGAAAAGTGCTTATTTCTGCATTTCAATGTTGCAACTAGCTGAAAACTATCCACAGTGTTCATTAATCTCAACTAGACACAGCACAGCTAAAATTGGACATCCAGAGTGCATCAAACATGATTTAGAGCTTGTTTATGGAAAAGTGCTTATTTCTGCATTTCAATGTTGCAACTAGCTGAAAACTATCCACAGTGTTCATTTAATCTCAACTAGACACAGCACAGCTAAAATTGGACATCCAGAGTGCATCAAACATGATTTAGAGCTTGTTTATGGAAAAGTGCTTATTTCTGCATTTCAATGTTGCAACTAGCTGAAAACTATCCACAGTGTTCATTTAATCTCAACTAGACACAGCACAGCTAAAATTGGACATCCAGAGTGCATCAAACATGATTTAGAGCTTGTTTATGGAAAAGTGCTTATTTCTGCATTTCAATGTTGCAACTTGCTGAAAACAGTCCACAGTGTTTTCATAACATCTCGAATAAACATAACAAAAACATTTTTCATCCAGAGTGCTTCAAACATGATTTAGAGCTTGTTTATGGAAAAGTGCTTATTTCTGCATTTCAATGTTGCAACTTGCTGAAAACTATCCACAGTGTTCATTAATCTCAACTAGACACAGCACAGCAAAATTGGACATCCAGAGTGCATCAAACATGATTTAGAGCTTGTTTATGGAAAAGTGCTTATTTCTGCATTTCAATGTTGCAACTTGCTGAAAACAGTCCACAGTGTTTTCATAACATCTCGAATAAACATAACAAAAACATTTTTCATCCAGAGTGCTTCAAACATGATTTAGAGCTTGTTTATGGAAAAGTGCTTATTTCTGCATTTCAATGTTGCAACTTGCTGAAAACAGTCCACAGTGTTTTCA
The DNA here is from genome assembly GCF_002021735.2 of Oncorhynchus kisutch. Lineage (NCBI taxonomy): Eukaryota > Metazoa > Chordata > Actinopteri > Salmoniformes > Salmonidae > Oncorhynchus > Oncorhynchus kisutch. The sequence goes on along the minus strand of NW_022264222.1, from coordinate 22,123 downwards.
TAACATCTCGAATAAACATAACAAAACATTTTCATCCAGAGTGCATCAAACATGATTTAGAGCTTGTTTATGGAAAAGTGCTTATTTCTGCATTTCAATGTTGCAACTTGCTGAAAACAGTCCACAGTGTTTTCATAACATCTCGAATAAACATAACAAAAAATTTTTCATCCAGAGTGCTTCAAACATGATTTAGAGCTTGTTTATGGAAAAGTGCTTATTTCTGCATTTCAATGTTGCAACTTGCTGAAAACTATCCACAGTGTTCATTTAATCTCAACTAGACACAGCACAGCAAAAATTGGACATCCAGAGTGCATCAAACATGATTTAGAGCTTGTTTATGGAAAAGTGCTTATTTCTGCATTTCAATGTTGCAACTTGCTGAAAACTATCCACAGTGTTCATTTAATCTCAACTAGACACAGCACAGCTAAAATTGGACATCCAGAGTGCATCAAACATGATTTAGAGCTTGTTTATGGAAAAGTGCTTATTTCTGCATTTCAATGTTGCAACTTGCTGAAAACTATCCACAGTGTTCATTTAATCTCAACTAGACACAGCACAGCAAAAATTGGACATCCAGAGTGCATCAAACATGATTTAGAGCTTGTTTATGGAAAAGTGCTTATTTCTGCATTTCAATGTTGCAACTTGCTGAAAACTATCCACAGTGTTCATTTAATCTCAACCTAGACACAGCACAGCTAAAATTGGACATCCAGAGTGCATCAAACATGATTTAGAGCTTGTTTATGGAAAAGTGCTTATTTCTGCATTTCAATGTTGCAACTTGCTGAAAACTATCCACAGTGTTCATTAAATCAAACTCGACACAGCACAGCAAAAATTGGACATCCAGAGTGCATCAAACATGATTTAGAGCTTGTTTATGGAAAAGTGCTTATTTCTGCATTTCAATGTTGTAACTTGCTGAAAACAGTCCACAGTGTTTTCATAACATCTCGAATAAACATAACAAAAACATTTTTCATCCAGAGTGCTTCAAACATGATTTAGAGCTTGTTTATGGAAAAGTGCTTATTTCTGCATTTCAATGTTGCAACTTGCTGAAAACTGTCCACAGTGTTCATTTAATCTCAACTAGACACAGCACAGCAAAAATTGGACATCCAGAGTGCATCAAACATGATTTAGAGCTTGTTTATGGAAAAGTGCTTATTTCTGCATTTCAATGTTGCAACTTGCTGAAAACTATCCACAGTGTTCATTAATCTCAACTAGACACAGCACAGCTAAAATTGGACATCCAGAGTGCATCAAACATGATTTAGAGCTTGTTTATGGAAAAGTGCTTATTTCTGCATTTCAATGTTGCAACTTGCTGAAAACTATCCACAGTGTTCATTTAATCTCAACTAGACACAGCACAGCAAAAATTGGACATCCAGAGTGCATCAAACATGATTTAGAGCTTGTTTATGGAAAAGTGCTTATTTCTGCATTTCAATGTTGTAACTTGCTGAAAACAGTCTACAGTGTTTTCATAACATCTCGAATAAACATAACAAAAACATTTTTCATCCAGAGTGCTTCAAACATGATTTAGAGCTTGTTTATGGAAAAGTGCTTATTTCTGCATTTCAATGTTGCAACTTGCTGAAAACTGTCCACAGTGTTCATTTAATCTCAACTAGACACAGCATAGCAAAAATTGGACATCCAGAGTGCTTCAAACATGATTTAGAGCTTGTTTATGGAAAAGTGCTTATTTCTGCATTTCAATGTTGCAACTTGCTGAAAACTATCCACAGTGTTCATTAATCTCAACTAGACACAGCACAGCTAAAATTGGACATCCAGAGTGCATCAAACATGATTTAGAGCTTGTTTATGGAAAAGTGCTTATTTCTGCATTTCAATGTTGCAACTTGCTGAAAACTATCCACAGTGTTCATTTAATCTCAACTAGACACAGCACAGCAAAAATTGGACATCCAGAGTGCATCAAACATGATTTAGAGCTTGTTTATGGAAAAGTGCTTATTTCTGCATTTCAATGTTGCAACTTGCTGAAAACTATCCACAGTGTTCATTTAATCTCAACTAGACACAGCACAGCAAAAATTGGACATCCAGAGTGCATCAAACATGATTTAGAGCTTGTTTATGGAAAAGTGCTTATTTCTGCATTTCAATGTTGCAACTTGCTGAAAACAGTCCACAGTGTTTTCATAACATCTCGAATAAACATAACAAAAACATTTTTCATCCAGAGTGCTTCAAACATGATTTAGAGCTTGTTTATGGAAAAGTGCTTATTTCTGCATTTCAATGTTGCAACTTGCTGAAAACTGTCACAGTGTTCATTTAATCTCAACTAGACACAGCACAGCAAAAATTGGACATCCAGAGTGCATCAAACATGATTTAGAGCTTGTTTATGGAAAAGTGCTTATTTCTGCATTTCAATGTTGCAACTTGCTGAAAACAGTCCACAGTTTTCATAACATCTCGAATAAACATAACAAAAAATTTTCATCCAGAGTGCTTCAAACATGATTTAGAGCTTGTTTATGGAAAAGTGCTTATTTCTGCATTTCAATGTTGCAACTTGCTGAAAACAGTCCACAGTGTTTTCATAACATCTCAATAAACATAACAAAAAATTTTCATCCAGAGTGCTTCAAACATGATTTAGAGCTTGTTTATGGAAAAGTGCTTATTTCTGCATTTCAATGTTGCAACTTGCTGAAAACAGTCCACAGTGTTCATAACATCTCGAATAAACATAACAAAAATTTTCATCCAGAGTGCTTCAAACATGATTTAGAGCTTGTTTATGGAAAAGTGCTTATTTCTGCATTTCAATGTTGCAACTTGCTGAAAACTATCCACAGTGTTCATTTAATCTCAACTAGACACAGCACAGCAAAATTGGACATCCAGAGTGCATCAAACATGATTTAGAGCTTGTTTATGGAAAAGTGCTTATTTCTGCATTTCAATGTTGCAACTTGCTGAAAACTATCCACAGTGTTCATTAATCTCAACTAGACACAGCACAGCTAAAATTGGACATCCAGAGTGCATCAAACATGATTTAGAGCTTGTTTATGGAAAAGTGCTTATTTCTGCATTTCAATGTTGCAACTTGCTGAAAACAGTCCACAGTTTTCATAACATCTCGAATAAACATAACAAAAAATTTTCATCCAGAGTGCTTCAAACATGATTTAGAGCTTGTTTATGGAAAAGTGCTTATTTCTGCATTTCAATGTTGCAACTTGCTGAAAACAGTCCACAGTTTTCATAACATCTCGAATAAACATAACAAAAAATTTTTCATCCAGAGTGCATCAAACATGATTTAGAGCTTGTTTATGGAAAAGTGCTTATTTCTGCATTTCAATGTTGCAACTTGCTGAAAACAGTCCACAGTGTTTTCATAACATCTCGAATAAACATAACAAAAAATTTTTCATCCAGAGTGCTTCAAACATGATTTAGAGCTTGTTTATGGAAAAGTGCTTATTTCTGCATTTCAATGTTGCAACTTGCTGAAAACTATCCACAGTGTTCATTTAATCTCAACTAGACACAGCACAGCAAAAATTGGACATCCAGAGTGCATCAAACATGATTTAGAGCTTGTTTATGGAAAAGTGCTTATTTCTGCATTTCAATGTTGCAACTTGCTGAAAACTATCCACAGTGTTCATTTAATCTCAACTAGACACAGCACAGCAAAATTGGACATCCAGAGTGCATCAAACATGATTTAGAGCTTGTTTATGGAAAAGTGCTTATTTCTGCATTTCAATGTTGCAACTTGCTGAAAACTATCCACAGTGTTCATTTAATCTCAACTAGACACAGCACAGCAAAAATTGGACATCCAGAGTGCATCAAACATGATTTAGAGCTTGTTTATGGAAAAGTGCTTATTTCTGCATTTCAATGTTGCAACTTGCTGAAAACTATCCACAGTGTTCATTTAATCTCAACTAGACACAGCACAGCAAAAATTGGACATCCAGAGTGCATCAAACATGATTTAGAGCTTGTTTATGGAAAAGTGCTTATTTCTGCATTTCAATGTTGCAACTTGCTGAAAACTATCCACAGTGTTCATTAATCTCAACTAGACACAGCACAGCAAAAATTGGACATCCAGAGTGCATCAAACATGATTTAGAGCTTGTTTATGGAAAAGTGCTTATTTCTGCATTTCAATGTTGCAACTTGCTGAAAACAGTCCACAGTGTTTTCATAACATCTCGAATAAACATAACAAAAAATTTTCATCCAGAGTGCTTCAAACATGATTTAGAGCTTGTTTATGGAAAAGTGCTTATTTCTGCATTTCAATGTTGCAACTTGCTGAAAACTATCCACAGTGTTCATTAATCTCAACTAGACACAGCACAAAAATTGGACATCCAGAGTGCATCAAACATGATTTAGAGCTTGTTTATGGAAAAGTGCTTATTTCTGCATTTCAATGTTGCAACTTGCTGAAAACTATCCACAGTGTTCATTAATCTCAACTAGACACAGCACAAAAAATTGGACATCCAGAGTGCATCAAACATGATTTAGAGCTTGTTTATGGAAAAGTGCTTATTTCTGCATTTCAATGTTGCAACTTGCTGAAAACTATCCACAGTGTTCATTAATCTCAACTAGACACAGCACAAAAAATTGGACATCCAGAGTGCATCAAACATGATTTAGAGCTTGTTTATGGAAAAGTGCTTATTTCTGCATTTCAATGTTGCAACTTGCTGAAAACAGTCCACAGTGTTTTCATAACATCTCGAATAACATAACAAAAAATTTTTCATCCAGAGTGCATCAAACATGATTTAGAGCTTGTTTATGGAAAAGTGCTTATTTCTGCATTTCAATGTTGCAACTTGCTGAAAACTGTCCACAGTGTTCATTTAATCTCAACTAGACACAGCACAGCAAAAATTGGACATCCAGAGTGCATCAAACATGATTTAGAGCTTGTTTATGGAAAAGTGCTTATTTCTGCATTTCAATGTTGCAACTTGCTGAAAACTATCCACAGTGTTCATTTAATCTCAACTAGACACAGCACAGCAAAAATTGGACATCCAGAGTGCATCAAACATGATTTAGAGCTTGTTTATGGAAAAGTGCTTATTTCTGCATTTCAATGTTGCAACTTGCTGAAAACTATCCACAGTGTTCATTTAATCTCAACTAGACACAGCACAAAAAATTGGACATCCAGAGTGCATCAAACATGATTTAGAGCTTGTTTATGGAAAAGTGCTTATTTCTGCATTTCAATGTTGCAACTTGCTGAAAACTATCCACAGTGTTCATTTAATCTCAACTAGACACAGCACAGCAAAAATTGGACATCCAGAGTGCATCAAACATGATTTAGAGCTTGTTTATGGAAAAGTGCTTATTTCTGCATTTCAATGTTGCAACTTGCTGAAAACAGTCCACAGTGTTCATAACATCTCGAATAAACATAACAAAAATTTTCATCCAGAGTGCATCAAACATGATTTAGAGCTTGTTTATGGAAAAGTGCTTATTTCTGCATTTCAATGTTGCAACTTGCTGAAAACTGTCCACAGTGTTCATTTAATCTCAACTAGACACAGCACAGCAAAAATTGGACATCCAGAGTGCATCAAACATGATTTAGAGCTTGTTTATGGAAAAGTGCTTATTTCTGCATTTCAATGTTGCAACTTGCTGAAAACTATCCACAGTGTTCATTAATCTCAACTAGACACAGCACAGCAAAAATTGGACATCCAGAGTGCATCAAACATGATTTAGAGCTTGTTTATGGAAAAGTGCTTATTTCTGCATTTCAATGTTGCAACTTGCTGAAAACTATCCACAGTGTTCATTTAATCTCAACTAGACACAGCACAGCAAAAATTGGACATCCAGAGTGCATCAAACATGATTTAGAGCTTGTTTATGGAAAAGTGCTTATTTCTGCATTTCAATGTTGCAACTTGCTGAAAACTATCCACAGTGTTCATTAATCTCAACTAGACACAGCACAGCAAAAATTGGACATCCAGAGTGCATCAAACATGATTTAGAGCTTGTTTATGGAAAAGTGCTTATTTCTGCATTTCAATGTTGCAACTTGCTGAAAACAGTCCACAGTGTTTTCATAACATCTCGAATAAACACAACAAAAAAATTGGACATCCAGAGTGCATCAAACATGATTTAGAGCTTGTTTATGGAAAAGTGCTTATTTCTGCATTTCAATGTTGCAACTTGCTGAAAACTGTCCACAGTGTTCATTTAATCTCAACTAGACACAGCACAGCAAAAATTGGACATCCAGAGTGCATCAAACATGATTTAGAGCTTGTTTATGGAAAAGTGCTTATTTCTGCATTTCAATGTTGCAACTTGCTGAAAACAGTCCACAGTGTTCATAACATCTCAATAAACAGCACAAAAAATTGGACATCCAGAGTGCATCAAACATGATTTAGAGCTTGTTTATGGAAAAGTGCTTATTTCTGCATTTCAATGTTGCAACTTGCTGAAAACAGTCCACAGTGTTTTCATAACATCTCGAATAAACATAACAAAAATTTTTCATCCAGAGTGCATCAAACATGATTTAGAGCTTGTTTATGGAAAAGTGCTTATTTCTGCATTTCAATGTTGCAACTTGCTGAAAACAGTCCACAGTGTTCATTAACATCTCGAATAAACATAACAAAAAATTGGACATCCAGAGTGCATCAAACATGATTTAGAGCTTGTTTATGGAAAAGTGCTTATTTCTGCATTTCAATGTTGCAACTTGCTGAAAACTATCCACAGTGTTCATTTAATCTCAACTAGACACAGCACAGCAAAATTGGACATCCAGAGTGCATCAAACATGATTTAGAGCTTGTTTATGGAAAAGTGCTTATTTCTGCATTTCAATGTTGCAACTTGCTGAAAACTATCCACAGTGTTCATTTAATCTCAACTAGACACAGCACAGCAAAAATTGGACATCCAGAGTGCATCAAACATGATTTAGAGCTTGTTTATGGAAAAGTGCTTATTTCTGCATTTCAATGTTGCAACTTGCTGAAAACTATCCACAGTGTTCATTTAATCTCAACTAGACACAGCACAGCAAAAATTGGACATCCAGAGTGCATCAAACATGATTTAGAGCTTGTTTATGGAAAAGTGCTTATTTCTGCATTTCAATGTTGCAACTTGCTGAAAACTATCCACAGTGTTCATTAAATCTCAACTAGACACAGCACAGCAAAAATTGGACATCCAGAGTGCATCAAACATGATTTAGAGCTTGTTTATGGAAAAGTGCTTATTTCTGCATTTCAATGTTGCAACTTGCTGAAAACAGTCCACAGTGTTTTCATAACATCTCGAATAAACATAACAAACATTTTTCATCCAGAGTGCTTCAAACATGATTTAGAGCTTGTTTATGGAAAAGTGCTTATTTCTGCATTTCAATGTTGCAACTTGCTGAAAACTGTCCACAGTGTTCATTTAATCTCAACTAGACACAGCACAGCAAAAATTGGACATCCAGAGTGCATCAAACATGATTTAGAGCTTGTTTATGGAAAAGTGCTTATTTCTGCATTTCAATGTTGCAACTTGCTGAAAACTATCCACAGTGTTCATTAATCTCAACTAGACACAGCACAGCAAAAATTGGACATCCAGAGTGCATCAAACATGATTTAGAGCTTGTTTATGGAAAAGTGCTTATTTCTGCATTTCAATGTTGCAACTTGCTGAAAACTATCCACAGTGTTCATTTAATCTCAACTAGACACAGCACAGCAAAAATTGGACATCCAGAGTGCATCAAACATGATTTAGAGCTTGTTTATGGAAAAGTGCTTATTTCTGCATTTCAATGTTGCAACTTGCTGAAAACAGTCCACAGTGTTTTCATAACATCTCGAATAAACATAACAAAAATTTTTCATCCAGAGTGCTTCAAACATGATTTAGAGCTTGTTTATGGAAAAGTGCTTATTTCTGCATTTCAATGTTGCAACTTGCTGAAAACTGTCACAGTGTTCATTTAATCTCAACTAGACACAGCACAGCAAAAATTGGACATCCAGAGTGCTTCAAACATGATTTAGAGCTTGTTTATGGAAAAGTGCTTATTTCTGCATTTCAATGTTGCAACTTGCTGAAAACTATCCACAGTGTTCATTAATCTCAACTAGACACAGCACAGCAAAAATTGGACATCCAGAGTGCATCAAACATGATTTAGAGCTTGTTTATGGAAAAGTGCTTATTTCTGCATTTCAATGTTGCAACTTGCTGAAAACTATCCACAGTGTTCATTTAATCTCAACTAGACACAGCACAGCAAAAATTGGACATCCAGAGTGCATCAAACATGATTTAGAGCTTGTTTATGGAAAAGTGCTTATTTCTGCATTTCAATGTTGCAACTTGCTGAAAACTATCCACAGTGTTCATTTAATCTCAACTAGACACAGCACAGCAAAAATTGGACATCCAGAGTGCATCAAACATGATTTAGAGCTTGTTTATGGAAAAGTGCTTATTTCTGCATTTCAATGTTGCAACTTGCTGAAAACAGTCCACAGTGTTTTCATAACATCTCGAATAAACATAACAAAAAATTTTTCATCCAGAGTGCTTCAAACATGATTTAGAGCTTGTTTATGGAAAAGTGCTTATTTCTGCATTTCAATGTTGCAACTTGCTGAAAACTGTCCACAGTGTTCATTTAATCTCAACTAGACACAGCACAGCAAAAATTGGACATCCAGAGTGCATCAAACATGATTTAGAGCTTGTTTATGGAAAAGTGCTTATTTCTGCATTTCAATGTTGCAACTTGCTGAAAACAGTCCACAGTGTTTTCATAACATCTCGAATAAACATAACAAAAAAATTTTTCATCCAGAGTGCATCAAACATGATTTAGAGCTTGTTTATGGAAAAGTGCTTATTTCTGCATTTCAATGTTGCAACTTGCTGAAAACAGTCCACAGTGTTTTCATAACATCTCGAATAAACATAACAAAAAATTTTTCATCCAGAGTGCTTCAAACATGATTTAGAGCTTGTTTATGGAAAAGTGCTTATTTCTGCATTTCAATGTTGCAACTTGCTGAAAACAGTCCACAGTGTTTTCATAACATCTCGAATAAACATAACAAAAAATTTTTCATCCAGAGTGCTTCAAACATGATTTAGAGCTTGTTTATGGAAAAGTGCTTATTTCTGCATTTCAATGTTGCAACTTGCTGAAAACTATCCACAGTGTTCATTTAATCTCAACTAGACACAGCACAGCAAAATTGGACATCCAGAGTGCATCAAACATGATTTAGAGCTTGTTTATGGAAAAGTGCTTATTTCTGCATTTCAATGTTGCAACTTGCTGAAAACTATCCACAGTGTTCATTTAATCTCAACTAGACACAGCACAGCAAAAATTGGACATCCAGAGTGCATCAAACATGATTTAGAGCTTGTTTATGGAAAAGTGCTTATTTCTGCATTTCAATGTTGCAACTTGCTGAAAACTATCCACAGTGTTCATTTAATCTCAACTAGACACAGCACAGCAAAAATTGGACATCCAGAGTGCATCAAACATGATTTAGAGCTTGTTTATGGAAAAGTGCTTATTTCTGCATTTCAATGTTGCAACTTGCTGAAAACTATCCACAGTGTTCATTTAATCTCAACTAGACACAGCACAGCAAAAATTGGACATCCAGAGTGCATCAAACATGATTTAGAGCTTGTTTATGGAAAAGTGCTTATTTCTGCATTTCAATGTTGCAACTTGCTGAAAACTATCCACAGTGTTCATTAATCTCAACTAGACACAGCACAGCAAAAATTGGACATCCAGAGTGCATCAAACATGATTTAGAGCTTGTTTATGGAAAAGTGCTTATTTCTGCATTTCAATGTTGCAACTTGCTGAAAACAGTCCACAGTGTTTTCATAACATCTCGAATAAACATAACAAAAATTTTTCATCCAGAGTGCTTCAAACATGATTTAGAGCTTGTTTATGGAAAAGTGCTTATTTCTGCATTTCAATGTTGCAACTTGCTGAAAACTGTCCACAGTGTTCATTTAATCTCAACTAGACACAGCACAGCAAAAATTGGACATCCAGAGTGCATCAAACATGATTTAGAGCTTGTTTATGGAAAAGTGCTTATTTCTGCATTTCAATGTTGCAACTTGCTGAAAACTATCCACAGTGTTCATTAATCTCAACTAGACACAGCACAGCAAAAATTGGACATCCAGAGTGCATCAAACATGATTTAGAGCTTGTTTATGGAAAAGTGCTTATTTCTGCATTTCAATGTTGCAACTTGCTGAAAACTATCCACAGTGTTCATTTAATCTCAACTAGACACAGCACAGCAAAAATTGGACATCCAGAGTGCATCAAACATGATTTAGAGCTTGTTTATGGAAAAGTGCTTATTTCTGCATTTCAATGTTGCAACTTGCTGAAAACTATCCACAGTGTTCATTAATCTCAACTAGACACAGCACAGCAAAAATTGGACATCCAGAGTGCATCAAACATGATTTAGAGCTTGTTTATGGAAAAGTGCTTATTTCTGCATTTCAATGTTGCAACTTGCTGAAAACAGTCCACAGTGTTTTCATAACATCTCGAATAAACATAACAAAACATTTTTCATCCAGAGTGCTTCAAACATGATTTAGAGCTTGTTTATGGAAAAGTGCTTATTTCTGCATTTCAATGTTGCAACTTGCTGAAAACTGTCCACAGTGTTCATTTAATCTCAACTAGACACAGCACAGCAAAAATTGGACATCCAGAGTGCATCAAACATGATTTAGAGCTTGTTTATGGAAAAGTGCTTATTTCTGCATTTCAATGTTGCAACTTGCTGAAAACTATCCACAGTGTTCATTAATCTCAACTAGACACAGCACAGCTAAAATTGGACATCCAGAGTGCATCAAACATGATTTAGAGCTTGTTTATGGAAAAGTGCTTATTTCTGCATTTCAATGTTGCAACTTGCTGAAAACAGTCCACAGTGTTTTCATAACATCTCGAACACATAACAAAAAATTGGACATCCAGAGTGCATCAAACATGATTTAGAGCTTGTTTATGGAAAAGTGCTTATTTCTGCATTTCAATGTTGCAACTTGCTGAAAACAGTCCACAGTGTTTTCATAACATCTCGAATAAACATAACAAAAAATTTTTCATCCAGAGTGCTTCAAACATGATTTAGAGCTTGTTTATGGAAAAGTGCTTATTTCTGCATTTCAATGTTGCAACTTGCTGAAAACTGTCCACAGTGTTCATTTAATCTCAACTAGACACAGCACAGCAAAAATTGGACATCCAGAGTGCATCAAACATGATTTAGAGCTTGTTTATGGAAAAGTGCTTATTTCTGCATTTCAATGTTGCAACTTGCTGAAAACTATCCACAGTGTTCATTTAATCTCAACTAGACACAGCACAGCAAAAATTGGACATCCAGAGTGCATCAAACATGATTTAGAGCTTGTTTATGGAAAAGTGCTTATTTCTGCATTTCAATGTTGCAACTTGCTGAAAACTGTCCACAGTGTTCATTTAATCTCAACTAGACACAGCACAGCAAAAATTGGACATCCAGAGTGCATCAAACATGATTTAGAGCTTGTTTATGGAAAAGTGCTTATTTCTGCATTTCAATGTTGCAACTTGCTGAAAACAGTCCACAGTGTTTTCATAACATCTCGAATAAACATAACAAAAACATTTTTCATCCAGAGTGCTTCAAACATGATTTAGAGCTTGTTTATGGAAAAGTGCTTATTTCTGCATTTCAATGTTGCAACTTGCTGAAAACTGTCCACAGTGTTCATTTAATCTCAACTAGACACAGCACAGCAAAAATTGGACATCCAGAGTGCATCAAACATGATTTAGAGCTTGTTTATGGAAAAGTGCTTATTTCTGCATTTCAATGTTGCAACTTGCTGAAAACTATCCACAGTGTTCATTAATCTCAACTAGACACAGCACAGCAAAAATTGGACATCCAGAGTGCATCAAACATGATTTAGAGCTTGTTTATGGAAAAGTGCTTATTTCTGCATTTCAATGTTGCAACTTGCTGAAAACAGTCCACAGTGTTTTCATAACATCTCGAATAAACATAACAAAAAAATTTTTCATCCAGAGTGCTTCAAACATGATTTAGAGCTTGTTTATGGAAAAGTGCTTATTTCTGCATTTCAATGTTGCAACTTGCTGAAAACAGTCCACAGTGTTTTCATAACATCTCGAATAAACATAACAAAAAAATTTTCATCCAGAGTGCTTCAAACATGATTTAGAGCTTGTTTATGGAAAAGTGCTTATTTCTGCATTTCAATGTTGCAACTTGCTGAAAACTATCCACAGTGTTCATTTAATCTCAACTAGACACAGCACAGCAAAATTGGACATCCAGAGTGCATCAAACATGATTTAGAGCTTGTTTATGGAAAAGTGCTTATTTCTGCATTTCAATGTTGCAACTTGCTGAAAACAGTCCACAGTGTTTTCATAACATCTCGAATAAACATAACAAAAATTTTTCATCCAGAGTGCTTCAAACATGATTTAGAGCTTGTTTATGGAAAAGTGCTTATTTCTGCATTTCAATGTTGCAACTTGCTGAAAACAGTCCACAGTGTTTTTAACATCTCGAATAAACATAACAAAAAATTTTCATCCAGAGTGCTTCAAACATGATTTAGAGCTTGTTTATGGAAAAGTGCTTATTTCTGCATTTCAATGTTGCAACTTGCTGAAAACTGTCCACAGTGTTCATTTAATCTCAACTAGACACAGCACAGCAAAAATTGGACATCCAGAGTGCATCAAACATGATTTAGAGCTTGTTTATGGAAAAGTGCTTATTTCTGCATTTCAATGTTGCAACTTGCTGAAAACAGTCCACAGTGTTTTCATAACATCTCGAATAAACATAACAAAAAATTTTTCATCCAGAGTGCTTCAAACATGATTTAGAGCTTGTTTATGGAAAAGTGCTTATTTCTGCATTTCAATGTTGCAACTTGCTGAAAACAGTCCACAGTGTTCATAACATCTCAATAAACATAACAAAAATTGGACATCCAGAGTGCATCAAACATGATTTAGAGCTTGTTTATGGAAAAGTGCTTATTTCTGCATTTCAATGTTGCAACTTGCTGAAAACTATCCACAGTGTTCATTTAATCTCAACTAGACACAGCACAGCAAAAATTGGACATCCAGAGTGCATCAAACATGATTTAGAGCTTGTTTATGGAAAAGTGCTTATTTCTGCATTTCAATGTTGCAACTTGCTGAAAACTATCCACAGTGTTCATTTAATCTCAACTAGACACAGCACAGCAAAAATTGGACATCCAGAGTGCATCAAACATGATTTAGAGCTTGTTTATGGAAAAGTGCTTATTTCTGCATTTCAATGTTGCAACTTGCTGAAAACTATCCACAGTGTTCATTTAATCTCAACTAGACACAGCACAGCAAAAATTGGACATCCAGAGTGCATCAAACATGATTTAGAGCTTGTTTATGGAAAAGTGCTTATTTCTGCATTTCAATGTTGCAACTTGCTGAAAACTATCCACAGTGTTCATTTAATCTCAACTAGACACAGCACAGCAAAAATTGGACATCCAGAGTGCATCAAACATGATTTAGAGCTTGTTTATGGAAAAGTGCTTATTTCTGCATTTCAATGTTGCAACTTGCTGAAAACTATCCACAGTGTTCATTTAATCTCAACTAGACACAGCACAGCAAAAATTGGACATCCAGAGTGCATCAAACATGATTTAGAGCTTGTTTATGGAAAAGTGCTTATTTCTGCATTTCAATGTTGCAACTTGCTGAAAACAGTCCACAGTGTTTTCATAACATCTCGAATAAACATAACAAAAAATTTTTCATCCAGAGTGCTTCAAACATGATTTAGAGCTTGTTTATGGAAAAGTGCTTATTTCTGCATTTCAATGTTGCAACTTGCTGAAAACTGTCCACAGTGTTCATTTAATCTCAACTAGACACAGCACAGCAAAAATTGGACATCCAGAGTGCATCAAACATGATTTAGAGCTTGTTTATGGAAAAGTGCTTATTTCTGCATTTCAATGTTGCAACTTGCTGAAAACTATCCACAGTGTTCATTAATCTCAACTAGACACAGCACAGCAAAAATTGGACATCCAGAGTGCATCAAACATGATTTAGAGCTTGTTTATGGAAAAGTGCTTATTTCTGCATTTCAATGTTGCAACTTGCTGAAAACTATCCACAGTGTTCATTTAATCTCAACTAGACACAGCACAGCAAAAATTGGACATCCAGAGTGCATCAAACATGATTTAGAGCTTGTTTATGGAAAAGTGCTTATTTCTGCATTTCAATGTTGCAACTTGCTGAAAACTATCCACAGTGTTCATTAATCTCAACTAGACACAGCACAGCAAAAATTGGACATCCAGAGTGCATCAAACATGATTTAGAGCTTGTTTATGGAAAAGTGCTTATTTCTGCATTTCAATGTTGCAACTTGCTGAAAACAGTCCACAGTGTTTTCATAACATCTCGAATAAACATAACAAAAACATTTTTCATCCAGAGTGCTTCAAACATGATTTAGAGCTTGTTTATGGAAAAGTGCTTATTTCTGCATTTCAATGTTGCAACTTGCTGAAAACTGTCCACAGTGTTCATTTAATCTCAACTAGACACAGCACAGCAAAAATTGGACATCCAGAGTGCATCAAACATGATTTAGAGCTTGTTTATGGAAAAGTGCTTATTTCTGCATTTCAATGTTGCAACTTGCTGAAAACTATCCACAGTGTTCATTAATCTCAACTAGACACAGCACAGCAAAAATTGGACATCCAGAGTGCATCAAACATGATTTAGAGCTTGTTTATGGAAAAGTGCTTATTTCTGCATTTCAATGTTGCAACTTGCTGAAAACAGTCCACAGTGTTTTCACAACATCTCGAATAAACATAACAAAAACATTTTTCATCCAGAGTGCTTCAAACATGATTTAGAGCTTGTTTATGGAAAAGTGCTTATTTCTGTATTTCAATGTTGCAACTTGCTGAAAACAGTCAACAGTGTTTTCATAACATCTCGAATAAACATAACAAAAACATTTTTCATCCAGAGTGCTTCAAACATGATTTAGAGCTTGTTTATGGAAAAGTGCTTATTTCTGCATTTCAATGTTGCAACTTGCTGAAAACTGTCCACAGTGTTCATTTAATCTCAACTAGACACAGCACAGCAAAAATTGGACATCCAGAGTGCATCAAACATGATTTAGAGCTTGTTTATGGAAAAGTGCTTATTTCTGCATTTCAATGTTGCAACTTGCTGAAAACTATCCACAGTGTTCATTTAATCTCAACTAGACACAGCACAGCAAAAATTGGACATCCAGAGTGCATCAAACATGATTTAGAGCTTGTTTATGGAAAAGTGCTTATTTCTGCATTTCAATGTTGCAACTTGCTGAAAACTGTCCACAGTGTTCATTTAATCTCAACTAGACACAGCACAGCAAAAATTGGACATCCAGAGTGCATCAAACATGATTTAGAGCTTGTTTATGGAAAAGTGCTTATTTCTGCATTTCAATGTTGCAACTTGCTGAAAACAGTCCACAGTGTTTTCATAACATCTCGAATAAACATAACAAAAAATTTTTCATCCAGAGTGCTTCAAACATGATTTAGAGCTTGTTTATGGAAAAGTGCTTATTTCTGCATTTCAATGTTGCAACTTGCTGAAAACTGTCCACAGTGTTCATTTAATCTCAACTAGACACAGCACAGCAAAAATTGGACATCCAGAGTGCATCAAACATGATTTAGAGCTTGTTTATGGAAAAGTGCTTATTTCTGCATTTCAATGTTGCAACTTGCTGAAAACTATCCACAGTGTTCATTAATCTCAACTAGACACAGCACAGCAAAAATTGGACATCCAGAGTGCATCAAACATGATTTAGAGCTTGTTTATGGAAAAGTGCTTATTTCTGCATTTCAATGTTGCAACTTGCTGAAAACAGTCCACAGTGTTTTCATAACATCTCGAATAAACATAACAAAAAATTTTCATCCAGAGTGCTTCAAACATGATTTAGAGCTTGTTTATGGAAAAGTGCTTATTTCTGCATTTCAATGTTGCAACTTGCTGAAAACAGTCCACAGTGTTTTCATAACATCTCGAATAACATAACAAAAAATTTTCATCCAGAGTGCATCAAACATGATTTAGAGCTTGTTTATGGAAAAGTGCTTATTTCTGCATTTCAATGTTGCAACTTGCTGAAAACTATCCACAGTGTTCATTTAATCTCAACTAGACACAGCACAGCAAAAATTGGACATCCAGAGTGCATCAAACATGATTTAGAGCTTGTTTATGGAAAAGTGCTTATTTCTGCATTTCAATGTTGCAACTTGCTGAAAACAGTCCACAGTGTTTTCATAACATCTCGAATAAACATAACAAAAAATTTTCATCCAGAGTGCATCAAACATGATTTAGAGCTTGTTTATGGAAAAGTGCTTATTTCTGCATTTCAATGTTGCAACTTGCTGAAAACAGTCCACAGTGTTTTCATAACATCTCGAATAACATAACAAAAAATTTTTCATCCAGAGTGCATCAAACATGATTTAGAGCTTGTTTATGGAAAAGTGCTTATTTCTGCATTTCAATGTTGCAACTTGCTGAAAACTGTCCACAGTGTTCATTTAATCTCAACTAGACACAGCACAGCAAAAATTGGACATCCAGAGTGCTTCAAACATGATTTAGAGCTTGTTTATGGAAAAGTGCTTATTTCTGCATTTCAATGTTGCAACTTGCTGAAAACTGTCCACAGTGTTCATTTAATCTCAACTAGACACAGCACAGCAAAAATTGGACATCCAGAGTGCATCAAACATGATTTAGAGCTTGTTTATGGAAAAGTGCTTATTTCTGCATTTCAATGTTGCAACTTGCTGAAAACTATCCACAGTGTTCATTTAATCTCAACTAGACACAGCACAGCAAAAATTGGACATCCAGAGTGCATCAAACATGATTTAGAGCTTGTTTATGGAAAAGTGCTTATTTCTGCATTTCAATGTTGCAACTTGCTGAAAACTATCCACAGTGTTCATTTAATCTCAACTAGACACAGCACAGCAAAATTGGACATCCAGAGTGCATCAAACATGATTTAGAGCTTGTTTATGGAAAAGTGCTTATTTCTGCATTTCAATGTTGCAACTTGCTGAAAACTATCCACAGTGTTCATTTAATCTCAACTAGACACAGCACAGCAAAAATTGGACATCCAGAGTGCATCAAACATGATTTAGAGCTTGTTTATGGAAAAGTGCTTATTTCTGCATTTCAATGTTGCAACTTGCTGAAAACTATCCACAGTGTTCATTAAATCTCAACTAGACACAGCACAGCAAAAATTGGACATCCAGAGTGCATCAAACATGATTTAGAGCTTGTTTATGGAAAAGTGCTTATTTCTGCATTTCAATGTTGCAACTTGCTGAAAACAGTCCACAGTGTTTTCATAACATCTCGAATAAACATAACAAAAAAATTTTTCATCCAGAGTGCTTCAAACATGATTTAGAGCTTGTTTATGGAAAAGTGCTTATTTCTGCATTTCAATGTTGCAACTTGCTGAAAACTGTCCACAGTGTTCATTTAATCTCAACTAGACACAGCACAGCAAAAATTGGACATCCAGAGTGCATCAAACATGATTTAGAGCTTGTTTATGGAAAAGTGCTTATTTCTGCATTTCAATGTTGCAACTTGCTGAAAACTGTCCACAGTGTTCATTTAATCTCAACTAGACACAGCACAGCAAAAATTGGACATCCAGAGTGCATCAAACATGATTTAGAGCTTGTTTATGGAAAAGTGCTTATTTCTGCATTTCAATGTTGCAACTTGCTGAAAACTATCCACAGTGTTCATTTAATCTCAACTAGACACAGCACAGCAAAAATTGGACATCCAGAGTGCATCAAACATGATTTAGAGCTTGTTTATGGAAAAGTGCTTATTTCTGCATTTCAATGTTGCAACTTGCTGAAAACTGTCCACAGTGTTCATTTAATCTCAACTAGACACAGCACAGCAAAAATTGGACATCCAGAGTGCATCAAACATGATTTAGAGCTTGTTTATGGAAAAGTGCTTATTTCTGCATTTCAATGTTGCAACTTGCTGAAAACTATCCACAGTGTTCATTTAATCTCAACTAGACACAGCACAGCAAAAATTGGACATCCAGAGTGCATCAAACATGATTTAGAGCTTGTTTATGGAAAAGTGCTTATTTCTGCATTTCAATGTTGCAACTTGCTGAAAACTATCCACAGTGTTCATTAATCTCAACTAGACACAGCACAGCAAAAATTGGACATCCAGAGTGCATCAAACATGATTTAGAGCTTGTTTATGGAAAAGTGCTTATTTCTGCATTTCAATGTTGCAACTTGCTGAAAA
Source organism: Oncorhynchus kisutch (assembly GCF_002021735.2). Taxonomy (NCBI): domain Eukaryota; kingdom Metazoa; phylum Chordata; class Actinopteri; order Salmoniformes; family Salmonidae; genus Oncorhynchus; species Oncorhynchus kisutch. Next base: position 3,534 of record NW_022264222.1, on the reverse strand, counting down.
CAGTCCACAGTGTTTTCATAACATCTCGAATAAACATAACAAAAACATTTTTCATCCAGAGTGCTTCAAACATGATTTAGAGCTTGTTTATGGAAAAGTGCTTATTTCTGCATTTCAATGTTGCAACTTGCTGAAAACTGTCCACGGTGTTCATTTAATCTCAACTAGACACAGCACAGCAAAAATTGGACATCCAGAGTGCATCAAACATGATTTAGAGCTTGTTTATGGAAAAGTGCTTATTTCTGCATTTCAATGTTGCAACTTGCTGAAAACTATCCACAGTGTTCATTAATCTCAACTAGACACAGCACAGCAAAAATTGGACATCCAGAGTGCATCAAACATGATTTAGAGCTTGTTTATGGAAAAGTGCTTATTTCTGCATTTCAATGTTGCAACTTGCTGAAAACAGTCCACAGTGTTTTCATAACATCTCGAATAAACATAACAAAAATTTTTCATCCAGAGTGCTTCAAACATGATTTAGAGCTTGTTTATGGAAAAGTGCTTATTTCTGCATTTCAATGTTGCAACTTGCTGAAAACAGTCCACAGTGTTTTCATAACATCTCGAATAAACACAACAAAAAATTGGACATCCAGAGTGCTTCAAACATGATTTAGAGCTTGTTTATGGAAAAGTGCTTATTTCTGCATTTCAATGTTGCAACTTGCTGAAAACTATCCACAGTGTTCATTTAATCTCAACTAGACACAGCACAGCAAAAATTGGACATCCAGAGTGCATCAAACATGATTTAGAGCTTGTTTATGGAAAAGTGCTTATTTCTGCATTTCAATGTTGCAACTTGCTGAAAACATCCACAGTGTTCATTAATCTCAATAACACAGCACAAAAAATTGGACATCCAGAGTGCATCAAACATGATTTAGAGCTTGTTTATGGAAAAGTGCTTATTTCTGCATTTCAATGTTGCAACTTGCTGAAAACTGTCCACAGTGTTCATTCATCTCAATAGACACAGCACAGCAAAAATTGGACATCCAGAGTGCATCAAACATGATTTAGAGCTTGTTTATGGAAAAGTGCTTATTTCTGCATTTCAATGTTGCAACTTGCTGAAAACTGTCCACAGTGTTCATTATCTCAACTAGACACAGCACAGCAAAAATTGGACATCCAGAGTGCATCAAACATGATTTAGAGCTTGTTTATGGAAAAGTGCTTATTTCTGCATTTCAATGTTGCAACTTGCTGAAAACAGTCCACAGTGTTTTCATTACATCTCGAATAAACATAACAAAAATTTTCATCCAGAGTGCTTCAAACATGATTTAGAGCTTGTTTATGGAAAAGTGCTTATTTCTGCATTTCAATGTTGCAACTAGCTGAAAACTAGTCCACAGTGTTTTCATAAATCTCAATAGACACAGCACAAAAAATTGGACATCCAGAGTGCTTCAAACATGATTTAGAGCTTGTTTATGGAAAAGTGCTTATTTCTGCATTTCAATGTTGCAACTTGCTGAAAACAGTCCACAGTGTTCATTAAATCTCGAATAGACACAGCACAAAAAATTTTTCATCCAGAGTGCATCAAACATGATTTAGAGCTTGTTTATGGAAAAGTGCTTATTTCTGCATTTCAATGTTGCAACTAGCTGAAAACTATCCACAGTGTTCATTTAATCTCAACTAGACACAGCACAGCAAAAATTGGACATCCAGAGTGCATCAAACATGATTTAGAGCTTGTTTATGGAAAAGTGCTTATTTCTGCATTTCAATGTTGCAACTAGCTGAAAACTATCCACAGTGTTCATTTAATCTCAACTAGACACAGCACAGCTAAAATTGGACATCCAGAGTGCATCAAACATGATTTAGAGCTTGTTTATGGAAAAGTGCTTATTTCTGCATTTCAATGTTGCAACTTGCTGAAAACTATCCACAGTGTTCATTAATCTCAACTAGACACAGCACAGCAAAAATTGGACATCCAGAGTGCATCAAACATGATTTAGAGCTTGTTTATGGAAAAGTGCTTATTTCTGCATTTCAATGTTGCAACTTGCTGAAAACTATCCACAGTGTTCATTAATCTCAACTAGACACAGCACAGCAAAAATTGGACATCCAGAGTGCATCAAACATGATTTAGAGCTTGTTTATGGAAAAGTGCTTATTTCTGCATTTCAATGTTGCAACTTGCTGAAAACTATCCACAGTGTTCATAACATCTCGAATAAACATAACAAAAACATTTTTCATCCAGAGTGCTTCAAACATGATTTAGAGCTTGTTTATGGAAAAGTGCTTATTTCTGCATTTCAATGTTGCAACTTGCTGAAAACTGTCCACAGTGTTCATTTAATCTCAACTAGACACAGCACAGCAAAATTGGACATCCAGAGTGCTTCAAACATGATTTAGAGCTTGTTTATGGAAAAGTGCTTATTTCTGCATTTCAATGTTGCAACTAGCTGAAAACTATCCACAGTGTTCATTAATCTCAACTAGACACAGCACAGCTAAAATTGGACATCCAGAGTGCATCAAACATGATTTAGAGCTTGTTTATGGAAAAGTGCTTATTTCTGCATTTCAATGTTGCAACTAGCTGAAAACTATCCACAGTGTTCATTTAATCTCAACTAGACACAGCACAGCTAAAATTGGACATCCAGAGTGCATCAAACATGATTTAGAGCTTGTTTATGGAAAAGTGCTTATTTCTGCATTTCAATGTTGCAACTTGCTGAAAACTATCCACAGTGTTCATTTAATCTCAACTAGACACAGCACAGCTAAAATTGGACATCCAGAGTGCATCAAACATGATTTAGAGCTTGTTTATGGAAAAGTGCTTATTTCTGCATTTCAATGTTGTAACTTGCTGAAAACAGTCACAGTGTTTCATAACATCTCGAATAACATAACAAAACATTTTTCATCCAGAGTGCTTCAAACATGATTTAGAGCTTGTTTATGGAAAAGTGCTTATTTCTGCATTTCAATGTTGCAACTTGCTGAAAACTGTCCACAGTGTTCATTTAATCTCAACTAGACACAGCATAGCAAAAATTGGACATCCAGAGTGCTTCAAACATGATTTAGAGCTTGTTTATGGAAAAGTGCTTATTTCTGCATTTCAATGTTGCAACTAGCTGAAAACTATCCACAGTGTTCATTAATCTCAACTAGACACAGCACAGCTAAAATTGGACATCCAGAGTGCATCAAACATGATTTAGAGCTTGTTTATGGAAAAGTGCTTATTTCTGCATTTCAATGTTGTAACTTGCTGAAAACAGTCTACAGTGTTTTCATAACATCTCGAATAAACATAACAAAAACATTTTTCATCCAGAGTGCTTCAAACATGATTTAGAGCTTGTTTATGGAAAAGTGCTTATTTCTGCATTTCAATGTTGCAACTTGCTGAAAACAGTCCACAGTGTTTTCATAACATCTCGAATAAACAAACCAAAACATTTTTCATCCAGAGTGCTTCAAACATGATTTAGAGCTTGTTTATGGAAAAGTGCTTATTTCTGCATTTCAATGTTT
>NW_022264221.1:0-32698 GCF_002021735.2 Oncorhynchus kisutch | reverse complement strand
TAGTTTCTACCTTCTTAACACACTGTCAACAAGGCAGGTTTTACAGGCCCTAATTTTGACGCAGATTGACTACTGTTCAGTCGTGTGGTCAGGTGCCACAAAAGGGACTTACTGTAGGAAAAGTGCAATTGTCTGAAAACAGGGCAGCACGGCTGGCCTTCTGATGTACACAGAGAGCGAACACTAATAATATGTGCGTCAAACTTTCCTGGCTCTGAGTGAAGGAGAGATGGACTTTCCTCATTACTTGTATTTATGAGATGACTGGACATGTTGAAATCCCCAAGCTGTCTGTTTGAACTATTGGCACAAAGCTCAGACAGCCATACATACCCCATAAGACATGCCAGAGGTCTCTTCACAGTCCCCAAATCCAGAACAGCCTATGGGAGGCGCACAGTACTACACACCACACCCACAACACACACCACAAACACAACACACCACACACCACACCACACACCCACACCACACAACAAAACAACACAACACACCACACCACACACCACAACAACAAAACACACCACACACAAACAACACAAAAAACACAACACACCACAACACACCATACACCGCAACACAACACAACAACATACCAATGAAAACTGTCACCTTATCATGTTCATAGTGGATCCAAGTTGTTGCAATGGGTAACCATGTTAACCATCAGATACCAACTAACTAAGATATAAATGAAGACATGAGACAGGGAGGAAGTTGAGGTGGAGATTAAAACACCCAGAAACCCACAGCACACTAGTGCTACAAATGTTACCATGGTAACCATCCTGGCATTCATCCCAAATGACAACCTATTATACAGTGCACTATGGGCCCTGGTCTAATGTAGTACACTATACAGGGATAGGGGCCCTGTCTAATGTAGTGCACATATACAGGGAATAGGTTTCATGTTGGGGCCTCAACACTACAAAGAGGAAGCTGCCAGTGGAATAACGGTAGCTACAGCAACAGAGGAAAGTCCCTACTGTAATTAAGCCCACCACTCAGATCAGTTTACATAGTCCCTTACTGATCATCATGATCCAGGCTTACCAGTAACTGAACCTAGACCTGTCCTTATGGGGGCGGTTTGCAGTGGCCACAACAGTAACCTCTGTTTGAGGAAGTAGCATGGGGATCAGTGAGGGTATACCCCTCTCTAAAACAGTCTAGATCAGGGGGGTCAACCTCATTTTTCCAAAAGTGGCCCGCATTTGATCTTCAACCTGGTCCGAGGACCGCAGTTAAAATGTCATATATTTCCTCTGCATCGTTTTTCTCTGAGAGATCCATCACTATTTGACTGTCTAAATATAAGACCACATGTACCATGTCAGTTTCATTCCAATTAACACTTTATATCAACATTAGAGTGGTAATATAACAACAACGAATGATAAAAATTTGCTTAAGTTATGAGATTATAAAAAATATTAAGAAACATTCCACTCGAGGACACTGCTCCCTCCTTTCCTCTGAAGTGTACACTTGTTCACTACTACTCAAAACTAAAAGCAGGGATTGGTGGAGGCTTCTAGGTGTGAGTTCAGTGAAGGAAAGTGAACAGTGTACACTTCATGAGAGAGGAGGGATTATTGGGAGCACCCCGAGTCTTAGTTCTGCCGCATGCAAGACGATGTGTTAGGGTCATAGTTCAAAACTTGTTAGGGTACGGGTCACGTTCAAGTTCCGACTACAAATGCAGTCGTTGCATTACTTCAACCAATGGCTGTGTGCTATGTAGCTGTAGTTGTATTCATTCTGGATCCCCATTAGTTCCTGTCAAGGCAGCAGCTACTCTTTCCCTCTTTCAGCAAAATGAAGGCATTTTTAAAAACATTACAATACATTGATAACAGATTCACAACATATTAAGTGTGTCCCTCAGGCCTCTACTCTTCTACCACTTATCTACAACACAAAATCCATGTGTACATGAGTGTATACTGTGTATGTTATCTTGTGTTTATATGCACTTGTCTATGTTGCTTCACAGGTCCCACGCTGTTCCATAGGTGTATTTCTTGTTTAATCAAAACTGTACTGTTGGCGTGAGTTCCTTGATGTGGAATAGAGTTCCATGTAGTCATGGCTCTATGAAGTACTGTGGAATAGAGTTCCAATGTAGTCATGGCTCTATGTAGTACTGTGCTCCTCCCACAGTCTGTTCTGGACTTACAGCTCAGTCAGGCATCAGAATTACTGCTATATCACGTGATGGGGTACAGCTGTGAGTTCAGGCAGACGTCTGGATTGGAATGTGGCCAAAAGATAGGGGGTCATGGGGTTAGAGGTCGGGGGTCAGATGTCAGGGCAGGTTCAGGGTCAAGGCTAGCATGGCCTCAGCCGTCTCATCTGTGCCGGGGCGCAGTGTTGTTACTGTTGTTACTAAGCCCTGACAGACAGGTGTATCGACCAGGTGTGTTTGTGGCACATGCCCAGAGGGCTGCGCACCGAGGGAACCCACACACACTCATCCTCATCTGTAGTGGACACACACCACACACAAGCTTAGCTGAGATCCTCGCATCACACACACACACACACACACACACAAACACACCCGGATGCACAAATACACACACACATCCTCATCTGTAGTGGACAACACACAAAGCATGCTGATCCCTTGCCACACACACAGCCACACAAACACACACACACGGACACACAAACATGCCGGTCGCACCTATCAATCACACTTGCACAAACCAAACAGGGTATCATTACAAACATTGCCGTGCTGATGTGACACATAATATTATCTGCGTTGTCGTGGAATTACCACCAGGGACTCAAAGTCAAACTTAAAATGAATCATTCTTTATTATCAGCAAGCTGGAGGGTTCCACATACAAACTTCATGCATACTTACACATCGGTCAGGAGCTCTGCTGGGACAGTCCCGTTAGTTCTATATACGGCTATCCAACAATTAATGTAAGCATGATTTAATGATTCATGATTCTCATCAACGTTGTTCCTGCAAGTGACTGACTGACTGATAACTAACAAGGTTTCTTCTCTCAAATACTGGGACCTTAAAACTGAGATACTCCTTTGGTTTCCCAGAACAATGTTCTGGGCGTACTTTCATTGGTCTGAGGAGGAGGTCACAGTCACCTGCACGAACCAAGATAGAGTGAGAGGAGATGCTGTGTACAATTCAATGCTACCTCTTCAGACAAGCAACATTTCCCCTCACTTTCCCTCCTTGTATTACACTGTGATTAACTATTGTTAAAATATTTAAATTGTTAAATGGCTTTTAACACGTCGTTTTTCCAATAGAAGCCTGAAACCAGATAAACTATTTACTGTATGACAAATTATTACCACTGCCAATATTCTTAATAGAAATGTCTAAGACAAATGTCAAATAGAATAACAACACACTGTTAAAACCATTTGATCAAATTGGCTTATACTCCCTGTAACATTGACGACCTCACTGCAGAGTTACAGGGTCAGGTTGGTAGAGGGCTAACCCTTAGGAGAAATACCCGACATACAGCAGAACCAATCTGCAGAGATTTTTTTTGTTGAAGCAAGACAAAAACAAAACAAACAAAACATCATACAACAAACAAAACAAAAACCACAATTCAAAACAACAACCAATAACAAGAACCACAATGCACTTCTTCCCTTTGACACATGACTCACATCGTGTTTTATTGCGTCCAAAACAATAACAACACTGCCGGTTAAGTAAAACATAAACAAATCAGAATAACAAATACAGTCAAATGACATACCTTGATAACTCCATAAGGAAATAATTGTATCCCATACGGTATTATCAAGATATAATACTATGGGACTGGAGACAGGTTTCCCTCATTCAGGGGCAGCACTCTCTCTCTCTCTCCTGCATCTCTCTCTCTCCTCTCTCTCCTCTCTCTCTCTCTCTCTCTCCTCTCTCTTCTCTCTCTGCTCTCTCTCTCTCTCTCTCTCCTCCTCATGGTCTGAATCACACATAGGACTATTGATAAAACATGTGTATGTGACCCATCTGATTTAATTTATGATCTTCTTACTAATTATCAGTGTTTACATCTTACATTTAAATTCTCACCCAATGTCTCTAGCCTTTCTAGTGAGGGTGATTAGGCCTCACCAGAAAGGCGAATAGAGGTCGGAGGTCATTCAACCCTATTAAGTGTTTATTTCCCCATTCTGTCCCAGTACTTCATAATCAATATTAAAAGACGTTTCAAACATTTCAAACATTTTGTGTACAAGGTTTACAACTGGGGGTTTCAGTACATTTCTTAACCTCTCTAGGGTAGGGGGCATCATTCAGAATTTGGATGAAAGCATGCCCATAATTAAACAGCCTGCTATTCGGCCCAGAAGATATGATATGCATATAGATGTATATATGTGCATGTAGATTTGGATAGAAAATACTCTAAAGTTCCAAACTGTTAAAATCGTGTCTGTGAATAAAACAGAACTGATTTGGCAGGCGAAAACCTGAGAAAAATCCATCCAGGAATTATTTTTGGGGGGGATTTTGTAGTTTTCTATTCAATGCCATTACAGTATCCATCGTTTCAGGCTTATATTCTTATAAATGAGGGAGTAAGACCAGTCTGAATGAGTGGACCCTACCGTGTCGCAGAGCTTTTTCATGCGCAATCCCGAGAGAGTGCATTTCTTGTTTACCTTTTATATTGACGATGTTATTGTCCGGTTGAAATATTATAGATCATTTAGGCTAAAAACAACCTGAGGATTGAATATAAACATCGTTTGACATGTTTCTATGTACTTTACGGATATCATTTGGATTTTTTTGTCTGCCTGTTTTGACTGCGTTTGAGCCTGTGGTCAAATTTCAAAAAGGCTTTACGGCGAAAGCATACCATGCGATTATCTGAGGACAGCGCCCCATGTAAAAAAACAAACATACAATCATTACCAGCCAAGTCGAGGAGTCAGAAATAGCGATAAAACTAATCACTTACCTTTGATGATCTTCATATGGTTGCACTTACAGACTCCCAGTTACACTTATAATTAATCCTCAGGTTGTTAATTGTATTTATAATCAATAAAAAATTTAGCCGGACAATACCGTTTTCAATAGAAAGGAAAAATAACAAAGAGTGCGCCAAATCAGGTCTGCAAACTTCCTCTGTCCTCTGACCAAAATGGCTTTTCACACATCGTTTTTCAAAATAAATGCCTGAAACAATGTCTAAAGACTGTTGACATCTAGTGGAAGCCATAGGAACTGCAATCGGATTCCAAACCCATTGGATTCTCTATTGGTATTGAGTTGAAAAACAGCCACATGAAAACAATTCCACTTCCTAGATGTATTTTTCTCAGGTTTTCGCCTGCCATATCAGTTCTGTTATACTCATAGGCATATTATTTTAACCGTTTTGGAAACTTTAGAGTGTTTTCTATCCAAATCTACTAATTATATGCATATCCTAAATTCTGGGCCTGAGTAACAGGCAATTTACTTTGGGCACGCTTTTCATCCGGAGGTGAAAATACTGCCCCCTACCCAAGAGAGGTTAACAGCAGGGAGATAGGTATCCTAAGGGGCGGCAGTAGCCTAGTGGTTAGAGCATTGGGCCAATAACCGAATGGTTCCTAGATTGAATCTCCGGAACTGGAAGAAAAATATATATGTTGTTCTGCCTCTGAACAAGGCAGTTAACCCACTGTTCCTAGGGCATCATGGTAAATAAAATGTTGTTTTTAATTAACTGACTTGTCCAGTTAAATAAAGGTTCAATAAAAATCAATTAAAAAACAGCCTGATCCAGGTATCTTTATACTGTATATTACTACAGTGTCACTAACTGATAAATGCCTCAGCAAGTCTTTGAAAAGGAAATGTAGTAAGTACAGGGAATGAATATTTAATGGGTTAACAGACATGAAAAACAGGAACAGCGTCTGGACAGGAGAAACAAAACAGCATCAATGCAGACGCGGAAAATTAACTGGAGGGGGTGACAGATATAGGGTAGATAATCAATGCCGTGATGGCGTCCAGGTGAGTCCGATGAAGCGCTGGGGCACGTAACGATGGGGAGAGGTGTGAGTAATGATGAGCCGCCTGGCATCCTCGAGCGTCAGAGAGGGGGAGCAGGAGCAGACGTGACACAATCATTGGTAAACTCATCAGAAAACATGATATTGGACTTTCCATCAGTCCTGGAAGAAAGAAAATTAATCAGTGCTAAAAGTCTTCATCTTAATCTAATAATTAGTGCTAAAAAAGTATTCATCTTAATCTAATAATTAGTGCAAAAAGTCTTCATCTAAATCTAATAATCAGTGCTAAAAGTCTTCATCTTAATCTAATAATTAGTGCTAAAAGTCTTCATCTTAATCTAATAATTAGTGCTAAAAGTCTTCATCTAAATCTAATAATCAGTGCTAAATAAGTCTTCATCTTAATCGAGCTTATTGCATCTTGGGCAAGAAGTCTTGATAAAACCATGTGTAAGCAGAATCATACTTCAGACACTTCAGATGATACAGTGTCCCATTAGGAAGAATAGGCACCTTCTAAAGTAAACAATCCCAGCTCCTTTCTTGTAATCTAATCATTTTGAACCTGTTGCATTGACATGCAGAACCAGTCCACAGATTGGACACACCTACTCATTCAATGGTTTTTCTTTATTTTTACTATTTTCTACATTGTATAATAATAGTGAAGACATCAACACTATGAAATAACACATATGGAATCATGTAGTAACTAAAAAAGTTTTAAACAAATCAAAATATAATCTATGTTTTAGATTCTTCAAAGTGGCCCCCCTTTGCCTTGATGACAGCTTTGCACACTCTTGGCATTCTCTAAACCAGCTTCACCTCGAAGGCTTTTCCAAAAGTCTTGAAGGAGTTCCCACATATGCTGAGCACATGTTGGTTGCTTTTCCTTCACTATGCGGTCCAACTCATCCCAAACAATGTATATTGGGTTTGAGGTCAGGTGATTGTGGAGGCCAGGTCAACGGATGCAGCACTCAGTCACTTTCCTTCTTGGTAAAACAGCCCTTACACAGCCTGGAGGTGTGTTGGGTCATTGTCCTGTTGAAAAACAAATGATAGTCCCACTAAGTGCAAACCAGATTGGATGGCGTATCACTGCAGAATGCTGTGGTAGCCATGCTGGTTAAGTGTGCCTTGAATTCTAAATAAATCACAGACCGTGTCACCAGCAAAGCACCCCCACACCATTACACCTCCTCCTCCATGCTTCACGGTGGGAACCACACATGCGGAGATCATCAGTTCACCTACTCTGTGTCTCACAACGACACGGCGGTTGGAACCAAAAAACTCACATTTGGACTCATCAGACCAAAGGGCAAATTTTCATCGGTTTAATGACTATTTCTTGTGTTTCTTGGTGCAAGCAAATCTCTTCTTATTATTGGAGTAATTTAGTAGTGGTTTCTTTGCCGTAATTTGACCATGAAGGCCTGATTCATGCAGTCTCCTCTGAACAGTTGATGTTGAGACGTGTCTGTTATTTGAACTCTGTGAAGCATTTATTTGGGCTGCAATCGCTGAGGCTGGTAACTATAATACTGATCCTCTGCAGCAGAGGTAACTCTGGGTTTTCCTTTCCTGTGGCTGTCCTCATGAGAGACAGTTTCATCATAGTGTTTGATGTTTGTTGCGACTGCACTTGATGAAACTTTCAAAGTTCTTGAAATGTTCCACATTGACTGACCTTCATGGCTTAAAGTAATGATGGACTGACATTTCTCTTTGCTTATTTGAGCTGTTCTTGCCATAATGTCGACTTGGTCTTTTACCAAATAAGGCTATATTCTGTGTACCACGCCTGCCTCCTCAAATGAACTTTTAACAAAACAAACCTGTTAATTGAAATGCATTCCAGGTGACTGTCTCCTGAAGATGTTTGAGAGAATGCCAAGAGTGTGCAAAGCTGTCAACAACGTAAGGGTGTCTTCTTAGAATTGTTTGATTTGTTTTACACTTTTTTGGTTACTACATGATTCCATATGTGTTATTTGATAGTAGAAAATAGTTCAAATAAAGAAAACCCTTGAATGAGTAGGCGTGTCCTAACTTTTGACTTGTACTGTCTACTCTTTCTGTCCCAAATGTCCCTTACAGCCTGTTTGAGTTCAGTGAGTTCTGTTCATTTTCACTGGCAGCTTATCTATTTGTCCACAGGAAGCTTATCTTTAACCCAAACAACAGATGGCAGCCTCTAATATGATGAGTCTCAATTCCTCTTTTCCTCATGTGACCTTGTATTCAAAAACACTTCAAAATACTAAGACACCACATTATTAAAGTGCTCTCTGAAAGCCACTAACAACATATTACATTAACAAATCTCTAGTAACACATTATACTCTACATACATTGTTACATCATCACATCTCTAGTAAACCATTATACTCTACATACATTGTTACATCATCACATCTCTAGTAACACATTATACTCTACATATATTGTTATATCATCACATCTCTAGTAACCCATTATACTCTACATACATTGTTACATCATCACATCTCTAGTAACCCATTATACTCTACATACATTGTTACATCATCACATCTCTAGTAACCCATTATACTCTACATACATTGTTACATCATCACATCTCTAGTAACCCATTATACTCTACATACATTGTTAGATCATCACATCTCTAGTACCTCAGTATAATATTCATACAGTATATTCGGTAATAGTACTCTCTCCTTTCATATCTTCACATCATGCAGAATCCCTATATAATGTTAAAACTCAGCTCACAGATTTGGTTGGGGTATTCATTCAGACACACACCTCTTTCACACCAGTGGACAGAACTGGTTGGGGTATTCATTCAGACACACACCTCTTTCAAACCAGTGGACAGAACTGGTTAAGTTATTCATTCATACACACACCTTTTTCAAACCAGTGGACAGAACTGGTTGGGGTATTAATTCAGACACACACCTCTTTCAAACCAGTGGACAGAACTGGTTGAGTTATTCATTCATACACACACCTATTTCAAACCAGTGGACAGAACTGGTTGGGGCATTCATTCATACACACACCTCTTTCAAACCAGTGGACAGAACTGGTTGGGGTATTCATTCATACACACCTATTTCAAACCAGTGGACAGAACTGGTTGGGGTATTCATTCAGACACACACCTCTTTCAAACCAGTGGACAGAACTGGTTTGGGTATTCATTCAGATACACACCTCTTTCAAACCAGTGGACAGAACAGGTTGGGGTATTGATTCAGATACACACCTCTTTCAAACCAGTGGACAGAACTGGTTGGCGTATTCATTCAGATACGCACCTCTTTCAAACCGGTGGACAGAACTGGTTGGGGTATTCATTCATACACACACCTCTTTCAAACCAGTGGCTGGAACTGGTTGGGGTATTCATTCAGACACACACCTCTTTCAAACCAGTGGCTGGAACTGGTTGGGGTATTCATTCAGACACACACCTCTTTCAAACCAGTGGCTGGAACTGGTTGGGGTATTCATTCAGACACACACCTCTTCCACACCGGGGATAGTCCCCTGACAGCTCTCATTCACTCAGTACAAATAATATCTCTTATTATCCCAAATTCAATACTTCAGCTTACCAATTATTTTCCAAATATCGATGTGTTAATATCCACATTTCAATCTCTTAATATCCAAATGTCAATCATCTTAACCTGTCATTTCAACACTCATATCCACATTCACTATTCCCCAACACACCCAGGAATCCCCTCTGGTTACTCCTTATGCATCTTCAACCATTCTCTTGTCGTTACCTTCTTCTGCGGTTCCTCTACAGTCTCTATAGTCTCTTTAGTATCTTTAGTCCCTCAGTATCGATTGTCTCAATAGTCTATATAAACATAAATGCTATAGTCTCTATGGACTCTATAAAATCTGCCATAAATACATATGTACAGTATGTAGTGATGTTTCCAACTAAAGCAGTCAATTAATCAATCAATCAAGAAAAAACACACACACAATGAAGCCCTCTTGTGGACTCACCTTCACAGTGTGATGAGAGAATCTGAACCCAGGTTGACACTGGCAGTGGTAGCTCCCAATGGTGTTGAGGCAACTGGCGTTGCTGCCACAAACCTGAGGTGAATCTTGGCACTCATCGAGGTCTGAAGAGAAAAGGGGAATATATTGAAAAAGCAGTGATTCCCTAACCCCTCCTCCAGTGATTCCCTAACCCCTCCTCCAGTGATTCCCTAACCCCTCCTCCAGTGATTCCCTAACCCCTCCTCCAGTGATTCCCTAACCCCTCCTCCAGTGATTCCCTAACCCCTCCTCCAGTGATTCCCTAACCCCTTCCTCCAGTGATTCCCTAACCCCTCCTCCATGATTCCCTAACCCCTCCTCCAGTGATTCCCTAACCCCTCCTCCAGTGATTCCCTAACCTCTCCTCCAGTGATCCCCTAACCCCTCCTCCAGTGATTCCCTAACCCTTCCTCCAGTGATTCCCTAACCCCTCCTCCAGTGATTCCCTAACCCCTCCTCCAGTGATTCCATAACCCCTCCTCCAGTGATTCCCTAACCCCTCCTCCAGTGATTCCCTAACCTCTCCTCCAGTGATTCCCTAAACTCTCCTCCAGTTATTCCAGAACCTCTCTTTCAGCGACTCCATAACCTCTCCTCCAGTGATTCCCTGACTTCTCCTCTAGTGATTCCCTAATCTCTCCTCCAGTTATTCCATAAACTCTCTTTCAGTGACTCCATAACCTCTCCTCCAGTGATTCCCTGACTTCTCCTCTAGTGATTCCCTAATCTCTCCTCCAGTGATTCCCTAAACTCTCCTCCAGTTATTCCATAATCTCTCTTTCAGTGACTCCATAACTTCTCCCCCAGTGATTCCCTCTCTTCTCCTCCAGTGATTCCCCAATCTCTCCTCCAGTGACACCCTAACCCCTCCTCCAGTGATTCCCTAATCTCTCCTCCAGTGACTCCATTATCTCTCCTCCATTGATTCCATATCTTATCCTCCAGTGACTCCCTAAAAAAATCATCCAGTTCCTCCATACACTCTCCTGCAGTGAATCCTTAACCTCGTCTCCAGTGATTCCCTAACGTCTCCAGTGATTCCCTAGCATCTACTCCAGTAAATCAATAACCTCTCCTCCATTGAATCCCTAACCTCTCCTCCAGTGACTCTCTAACCTTTCCTCCAGTGATTCCCTATCCTCTCCTCCAGTGATTGTCTAACCTCTCCTCCAATGATTCCCTAACCTCTCCTCCAGTGACTCCCTAACCTCTCCTCCAGTAAATCCCTAACCTTTCCTCCAGTAAATCCTTAACCTCTCATCCAGTGACACTCTAACACCTCCTCCAGTGATTCCCTAATCTAACCTCCAGTGACTCCATTAACTCTCCTCCAGTGATTCCATATCTTGTCCTCCAATGACTCCCTAAACTCTCCTCCAGTGACTCCCTACACTCTCCTCCAGTGACTCCCTAACCTCCTCTCCGGTGATTCGCTAACCTTTCCTCCAGTAAATCCCTAACCTCCTCTCCATTGATTCCCTAAACTCTCCTCCAGTGACTCCCAATTCTCTCCTCAAGTGATTCCCTAACCTCTCCTCCAGTGACTCGCTAATCTCCGATCCAGTGATTCCATATCTTATCCTCCAGTGACTCCTTAAACCTTCCTCCAGTGACTCCCTAAACTCTCCTCCAGTGACTCCCTACACTCTCCTCCAGTGACTCCCTAACCTCCTCTCCAGTGACTCTCTAACCTTTCCTCCAGTAAATCCCTAACCTCTCCTCAAGTAAATCCCTAACCTCTCCTCAAGTAAATCCCTAACCTCTACTCCAGTGATTCCCTAACCTCTCCTCCAGTGACTCG
Organism: Oncorhynchus kisutch; assembly: GCF_002021735.2. Taxonomy (NCBI): domain Eukaryota; kingdom Metazoa; phylum Chordata; class Actinopteri; order Salmoniformes; family Salmonidae; genus Oncorhynchus; species Oncorhynchus kisutch. The sequence continues at coordinate 20,808 of NW_022264221.1, read as the reverse complement.
CTAATCTCCCCTCCAGTGATTCCATATCCTATCCTCCAGTGACACCTTTAACCTTCCTCCAGTGATTCCCTAAACTCTCCTCCAGTGACTCCCTAACCTCTCCTCCAGTAAATCCCTAACCTCTCCTCCATTGATTCCATACCTACACATAGAAGTATGTCATTATCCACCCCCCTCCATATCTACACATAGAATTATATCATTATCCACCCCCCTCCCCCCTCCATACCTACACATAGAATTATATCATTATCCACCCCCCTCCCCCCTCCATATCTACACATAGAATTATATCATTATCCACCCCCCTCCCCCCTCCATACCTACACATATAAATATATCATTATCCACCCTCCTCCCCCCTCCATACCTACACATAGAATTATACCATTATCCCCCCCTCCATACCTACACATAGAATTATACCATTATCCCCCCCTCCCCACCTACACATAGAAAAATATCATTAAAAACCCCCTCCCCACCTTCACATAGAATAATATCATTATCCACCCCCCCCCCCCACAAAGTAGATAATTATTAACATTCTCGATCAACTCTCAATACTGCACAGATAAGAGGACTCTGAACATGTCGAGGGTTTGTTTCCTCGACATGTAACATTCACACACACACACACACACACACACAAACACTCACACGCACAAAGTACTCACACACACTCTCACACACACTTATACGAAGTGACACGTTGAAAGGAGTCCCAAACGATTAAAGCATGTTTCTCACCTTCACACTTGCTCTCTGTTAGTGTGTACCCAGACTGGCAGTTGCAGACGTAGGACCCTGGGGTGTTCACACAGGATGAGTTGTTGGGGCAATCAGCAGTCTGCTCCTTACACTCATTCACGTCTGCACACAGAGATGGAAAAGATGGAGAGATGGTGAGAGATGGAGCGTGGGAGGGGGAATAGCGGGAATGGAGACAGAAAGAGAGAGAGGGAAAGAGAGCCACACAGAGTGTTTCTTGGTCATCTTAAACAAATCTACTTTGAAACCAAAGTATCCACCTCACACACATGGTTATGGGCTTATAGAATTTAAGAAACAGGTCAAATTTGAAATGTATACAATATCATTATCCCCCTCCCCACCTACACATAGAATAATATCATTATCCCCCCTCCCCACCTACACATAGAATAATATCATTATCCCCCCTCCCCCACCTACACATAGAATAATATAATTATCCCCCCTCCCCACCTACACATAGAATAATATCATTATCTCCCCTCCCCACCTACACATAGAATAATATCATTATCCCCCCTCCCCACCTACACATAGAATAATATAATTATCTCCCCTCCCCACCTACACATAGAATAATATCATTATCCCCCCTCCCCACCTACACATAGAATAATATCATTATCCCCCCTCCCCACCTACACATAGAATAATATCATTATCCCCCCTCCCCACCTACACATAGAATAATATCATTATCCCCCCTCCCCACCTACACATAGAATAATATCATTATCCCCCCTCCCCACCTACACATAGAATAATATCATTATCCCCCCCCACCTACACATAGAATAATATCATTATCCCCCCTCCCCACCTACACATAGAATAATATCATTATCCCCCCTCCCCACCTACACATAGAATAATATCATTATCCACCCCCCTCCCCACCTACACATAGAATAATATCATTATCCACCCCCCTCCCCACCTACACATAGAATAATATCATTATCCCCCCCTCCCCACCTACACATAGAATAATATCATTATCCCCCCTCTCCACCTACACATAGAATAATATCATTATCCCCCCTCTCCACCTACACATAGAATAATATCATTATCCCCCCTCCCCACCTACACATAGAATAATATCATTATCCCTCCTCCCACCTACACATAGAATAATATCATTATCCCCCCTCCCCACCTACACATAGAATAATATCATTATCCCCCCTCCCCACCTACACATAGAATAATATCATTATCCCCCCTCCCCACCTACACATAGAATAATATCATTATCACACCCCCTCCCCACCTACACATAGAATAATATAATTATCCCCCCTCCCCTCCCCACCTACACATAGAATAATATAATTATCCCCCCCTCCCCACCTACACATAGAATAATATCATTATCCCCCTCCCCACCTACACATAGAATAATATCATTATCCCCCCTCCCCACCTACACATAGAATAATATCATTATTCCCCCTCCCCACCTACACATAGAATAATATCATTATCCCCCCTCCCCACCTACACATAGAATAATATCATTATCACCCCTCCCCACCTACACATAGAATAATATCATTATCCCCCCTCCCCACCTACACATAGAATAATATCATTATCACCCCCCTCTCCACCTACACATAGAATAATATCATTATCCCCCCCTCCCCACCTACACATAGAATAATATCATTATCCCCCCTCCCCACCTACACATAGAATAATATCATTATCCCCCCTCCCCACCTACACATAGAATAATATCATTATCCCCCCTCCCCACCTACACATAGAATAATATCATTATCCCCCCTCCCCACCTACACATAGAATAATATCATTATCCCCCCTCCCCACCTACACATAGAATAATATCATTATCCCCCCTCCCCACCTACACATAGAATAATATCATTATCCCCCCTCCCCACCTACACATAGAATAATATCATTATCTCCCCTCCCCACCTACACATAGAATAATATCATTATCCCCCCTCCCCACCTACACATAGAATAATATAATTATCTCCCCTCCCCACCTACACATAGAATAATATCATTATCCCCCCTCCCCACCTACACATAGAATAATATCATTATCCCCCCTCCCCACCTACACATAGAATAATATCATTATCCCCCCTCCCCACCTACACATAGAATAATATCATTATCCCCCCTCCCCACCTACCATAGAATAATATCATTATCCCCCCTCCCCACCTACACATAGAATAATATCATTATCCCCCCCCCCACCTACACATAGAATAATATCATTATCCCCCCTCCCCACCTACACATAGAATAATATCATTATCCCCCCTCCCCACCTACACATAGAATAATATCATTATCCACCCCCCTCCCCACCTACACATAGAATAATATCATTATCCACCCCCCTCCCCACCTACACATAGAATAATATCATTATCCCCCCCTCCCCACCTACACATAGAATAATATCATTATCCCCCCTCTCCACCTACACATAGAATAATATCATTATCCCCCCTCTCCACCTACACATAGAATAATATCATTATCCCCCCTCCCCACCTACACATAGAATAATATCATTATCCCCCCTCCCACCTACACATAGAATAATATCATTATCCCCCCTCCCACCTACACATAGAATAATATCATTATCCCCCCTCCCCACCTACACATAGAATAATATCATTATCCCCCCTCCCCACCTACACATAGAATATATCATTATCACACCCCCTCCCCACCTACACATAGAATAATATCATTATCCCCCCCTCCCCTCCCCACCTACACATAGAATAATATAATTATCCCCCCTCCCCACCTACACATAGAATAATATAATTATCTCCCCCTCCCCACCTACACATAGAATAATATCATTATCCCCTCCTCCCCACCTACACATAGAATAATATCATTATCCCCCCTCCCCACCTACACATAGAATAATATCATTATCCCCCCTCCCCACCTACACATAGAATAATATAATTATCCCCCCTCCCCACCTACACATAGAATAATATCATTATCCCCCCTCCCCACCTACACATAGAATAATATCATTATCTCCCCTCCCCACCTACACATAGAATAATATCATTATCCCCCCCTCCCTACCTACACATAGAATAATATCATTATCTCCCCTCCCCACCTACACATAGAATAATATCATTATCCCCCCTCCCCACCTACACATAGAATAATATCATTATCCCCCCTCCCCACCTACACATAGAATAATATAATTATCCCCCCTCCCCACCTACACATAGAATAATATATTATCCCCCCTCCCCACCCCACCTACACATAGAATAATATAATTATCCCCCCTCCCACCCCACCTACACATAGAATAATATCATTATCTCCCCTCCCCACCTACACATAGAATATTATCATTATCACCCCCTCCCCCACCTACACATAAAATAATATCATTATCCCCCCTCCCCACCTACACATAGAATAATATCATTATCCCCCCTCCCCACCTACACATAGAATAATATCATTATCCCCCCTCCTCCCCACCTACACATAGAATAATATCATTATCCCCCCTCCCCACCTACACATAGAATAATATCATTATCCCCCCTCCTCCCCACCTACACATAGAATAATATCATTATCCACCCCCCTCCCCACCTACACATAGAATAATATCATTATCCCCCCTCCCCACCTACACATAGAATAATATCATTATCCCCCCTCCCCACCTACACATAGAATAATATCATTATCCCCCCCACCTACACATAGAATAATATCATTATCAGCCCCCTCCCCCCTCCCCACCTACACATAGAATAATATCATTATCCCCCCTCCCCACCTACACATAGAATAATATCATTATCCCCCCTCCCCACCTACACATAGAATAATATCATTATCCCCCCCACCTACACATAGAATAATATCATTATCAGCCCCCTCCCCCCTCCCCACCTACACATAGAATAATATCATTATCCCCCCTCCCCACCTACACATAGAATAATATCATTATCAGCCCCCTCCCCCCTCCCCACCTACACATAGAATAATATCATTATCCCCCCTCTCCACCTACACATAGAATAATATCATTATCCCCCCTCTCCACCTACACATAGAATAATATCATTACCCCCCCTCCCCACCTACACATAGAATAATATCATTATCCCCCCTCCCCACCTACACATAGAATAATATCATTATCCCCCCTCCCCACCTACACATAGAATAATATCATTATCCCCCCTCCCCACCTACACATAGAATAATATCATTATCCCCCCTCCCCACCTACACATAGAATAATATCATTATCACACCCCCTCCCCACCTACACATAGAATAATATCATTATCCCCCCTCCCCTCCCCACCTACACATAGAATAATATAATTATCCCCCCCTCCCCACCTACACATAGAATAATATAATTATCCCCCCCTCCCCACCTACACATAGAATAATATCATTATCCCCTCCTCCCCACCTACACATAGAATAATATCATTATCCCCCCTCCCCACCTACACATAGAATAATATCATTATCCCCCCCTCCCCACCTACACATAGAATAATATAATTATCCCCCCTCCCCACCTACACATAGAATAATATCATTATCCCCCCTCCCCACCTACACATAGAATAATATCATTATCTCCCCTCCCCACCTACACATAGAATAATATCATTATCCCCCCCTCCCTACCTACACATAGAATAATATCATTATCTCCCCTCCCCACCTACACATAGAATAATATCATTATCCCCCCTCCCCACCTACACATGGAATAATATCATTATCCCCCCTCCCCACCTACACATAGAATAATATAATTATCCCCCCTCCCCACCTACACATAGAATAATATAATTATCCCCCCTCCCCACCCCACCTACACATAGAATAATATAATTATCCCCCCTCCCCACCCCACCTACACATAGAATAATATCATTATCTCCCCTCCCCACCTACACATAGAATATTATCATTATCACCCCTCCCCCACCTACACATAAAATAATATCATTATCCCCCCTCCCCACCTACACATAGAATAATATCATTATCCCCCCTCCCCACCTACACATAGAATAATATCATTATCCCCCCTCCTCCCCACCTACACATAGAATAATATCATTATCCCCCCTCCCCACCTACACATAGAATAATATCATTATCCCCCCTCCTCCCCACCTACACATAGAATAATATCATTATCCACCCCCCTCCCCACCTACACATAGAATAATATCATTATCCCCCCTCCCCACCTACACATAGAATAATATCATTATCCCCCCTCCCCACCTACACATAGAATAATATCATTATCCCCCCCACCTACACATAGAATAATATCATTATCAGCCCCCTCCCCCCTCCCCACCTACACATAGAATAATATCATTATCCCCCCTCCCCACCTACACATAGAATAATATCATTATCAGCCCCCTCCCCCCTCCCCACCTACACATAGAATAATATCATTATCAGCCCCCTCCCCCCTCCCCACCCACACATAAAATAATATCATTATCCCCCCTCCCCACCTACACATAGAATAATATCATTATCCCCCCTCCCCACCTACACATAGAATAATATCATTATCCCCCCTCCCCACCTACACATAGAATAATATCATTATCCCCCCTCCCCACCTACACATAGAATAATATCATTATCCCCCCTCCCCACCTACACATAGAATAATATCATTATCCCCCCTCCCCACCTACACATAGAATAATATCATTATCCCCCCTCCCCACCTACACATAGAAATAAAAATTCACCCCCCCACCCCACCTACACATAGAATAATATCATTATCCCCCCTCCTCCCCTACACATAGAATAATATCAATATCCACCCCCCTCCCCACCTACACATAGAATAATATCATTATCCCCCCCTCCCCACCTACACATAGAATAATATAATTATCCACCCCCCTCCCCACCTACACATAGAATAATATCATTATCCCCCCTCTCCACCTACACATAGAATAATATCATTATCCCCCCTCTCCACCTACACATAGAATAATATCATTATCCCCCCTCCCCACCTACACATAGAATAATATCATTATCCCTCCTCCCCACCTACACATAGAATAATATCATTATCCCCCCTCCCCACCTACACATAGAATAATATCATTATCCCCCCTCCCCACCTACACATAGAATAATATCATTATCCCCCCTCCCCACCTACACATAGAATAATATCATTATCACACCCCCTCCCCACCTACACATAGAATAATATCATTATCCCCCCTCCCCTCCCCACCTACACATAGAATAATATAATTATCCCCCCCTCCCCACCTACACATAGAATAATATCATTATCCCCCCTCCCCACCTACACATAGAATAATATCATTATCCCCCCTCCCCACCTACACATAGAATAATATCATTATCCCCCCTCCCCACCTACACATAGAATAATATCATTATCCCCCCTCCCCACCTACACATAGAATAATATCATTATCACCCCTCCCCACCTACACATAGAATAATATCATTATCCCCCCTCCCCACCTACACATAGAATAATATCATTATCACCCCCTCTCCACCTACACATAGAATAATATCATTATCCCCCCCTCCCCACCTACACATAGAATAATATCATTATCCCCCCTCCCCACCTACACATAGAATAATATCATTATCCCCCCTCCCCACCTACACATAGAATAATATCATTATCCCCCCTCCCCACCTACACATAGAATAATATCATTATCCCCCCTCCCCACCTACACATAGAATAATATCATTATCCCCCCTCCCCACCTACACATAGAATAATATCATTATCCCCCCTCCCCACCTACACATAGAATAATATCATTATCTCCCCTCCCCACCTACACATAGAATAATATCATTATCCCCCCTCCCCACCTACACATAGAATAATATAATTATCTCCCCTCCCCACCTACACATGGAATAATATCATTATCCCCCCTCCCCACCTACACATAGAATAATATCATTATCCCCCCTCCCCACCTACACATAGAATAATATCATTATCCCCCCTCCCCACCTACACATAGAATAATATCATTATCCCCCCTCCCCACCTACACATAGAATAATATCATTATCCCCCCTCCCCACCTACACATAGAATAATATCATTATCCCCCCCCCCACCTACACATAGAATAATATCATTATCCCCCCTCCCCACCTACACATAGAATAATATCATTATCCCCCCTCCCCACCTACACATAGAATAATATCAATTATCCACCCCCCTCCCCACCTACACATAGAATAATATCATTATCCACCCCCCTCCCCACCTACACATAGAATAATATCATTATCCCCCCTCCCCACCTACACATAGAATAATATCATTATCCCCCCTCTCCACCTACACATAGAATAATATCATTATCCCCCCTCTCCACCTACACATAGAATAATATCATTATCCCCCCTCCCCACCTACACATAGAATAATATCATTATCCCCCCTCCCCACCTACACATAGAATAATATCATTATCCCCCCTCCCCACCTACACATAGAATAATATCATTATCCCCCCTCCCCACCTACACATAGAATAATATCATTATCCCCCCCTCCCCACCTACACATAGAATAATATCATTATCACACCCCCTCCCCACCTACACATAGAATAATATCATTATCCCCCTCCCCTCCCCACCTACACATAGAATAATATAATTATCCCCCCCCTCCCCACCTACACATAGAATAATATAATTATCCCCCCCTCCCCACCTACACATAGAATAATATCATTATCCCCTCCTCCCCACCTACACATAGAATAATATCATTATCCCCCCTCCCCACCTACACATAGAATAATATCATTATCCCCCCTCCCCACCTACACATAGAATAATATAATTATCCCCCCTCCCCACCTACACATAGAATAATATAATTATCCCCCCCTCCCCACCTACACATAGAATAATATATTATCCCCCCTCCCCACCTACACATAGAATAATATCATTATCCTCCTCCCACCTACACATAGAATAATATCATTATCCCCCCTCCCCACCTACACATAGAATAATATCATTATCCCCCCTCCCCACCTACACATAGAATAATATAATTATCCCCCCTCCCCACCTACACATAGAATAATATAATTATCCCCCCTCCCCACCCCACCTACACATAGAATAATATAATTATCCCCCCTCCCCACCCCACCTACACATAGAATAATATCATTATCTCCCCTCCCCACCTACACATAGAATATTATCATTATCACCCCTCCCCCACCTACACATAAAATAATATCATTATCCCCCCTCCCCACCTACACATAGAATAATATCATTATCCCCCTCCCCACCTACACATATAATAATATCATTATCCCCCCTCCTCCCCACCTACACATAGAATAATATCATTATCCCCCCTCCCCACCTACACATAGAATAATATCATTATCCCCCCTCCTCCCCACCTACACATAGAATAATATCATTATCCACCCCCCTCCCCACCTACACATAGAATAATATCATTATCCCCCCTCCCCACCTACACATAGAATAATATCATTATCCCCCCTCCCCACCTACACATAGAATAATATCATTATCCCCCCCACCTACACATTGAATAATATCATTATCAGCCCCCTCCCCCCTCCCCACCTACACATAGAATAATATCATTATCCCCCCTCCCCACCTACACATAGAATAATATCATTATCAGCCCCCTCCCCCCTCCCCACCTACACATAGAATAATATCATTATCAGCCCCCTCCCCCCTCCCCACCTACACATAGAATAATATCATTATCCCCCCTCCCCACCTACACATAGAATAATATCATTATCCCCCCTCCCCACCTACACATAGAATAATATCATTATCCCCCCTCCCCACCTACACATAGAATAATATCATTATCCCCCCTCCCCACCTACACATAGAATAATATCATTATCCCCCCTCCCCACCTACACATAGAATAATATCATTATCCCCCTCCCCACCTACACATAGAATAATATCATTATCCCCCCTCCCCACCTACACATAGAATAATATCATTATCCCCCCTCCCCACCTACACATAGAAATAAAAAATTCACCCCCCACCCCACCTACACATAGAATAATATCATTATCCCCCCTCCTCCCCTACACATAGAATAATATCAATATCCACCCCCCTCCCCACCTACACATAGAATAATATCATTATCCCCCCTCCCCACCTACACATAGAATAATATAATTATCCACCCCCCTCCCCACCTACACATAGAATAATATCATTATCCCCCCTCCCCACCTGCACATAGAATAATATAATTATCCACCCCCCTCCCCACCTACACATAGAATAATATCATTACACTCCTCCCCACCTACACATAGAATAATATCATTATCCTCCCCACCTACACATAGAATAATATCATTATCCTCCCCACCTACACATAAAATAATATCATTTTCCACCCCCTCCCCCACCTACACATAGAGTAATATCATTATCCTCCCCACCTACACATAAAATAATATCATTTTCCACCCCCTCCCCCACCTACACATAGAATAATATCATTATCCCCCCCTCCCCACCTACACATAGAATAATATCATTATCACCCCACCCCACCTACACATATAACAATATCATTATCCCCCCTCCCCACCTACACATAGAATAATATCATTATCCCCCCTCCCACCTACACATAGAATAATATCATTATCACCCCACCCCACCCCACCTACACATAGAATAATATCATTATCCCCCCTCCCCACCTACACATAGAACAATATCATTATCACCCCTCCCCACCTACACATAGAATAATATCATTATCACCCCTCCCCACCTACACATAGAATAATATCATTATCACCCCTCCCCACCTACACATAGAATAATATCATTATCCCCCCTCCCCACCTACACACAGAATAATATCATTATCACCCCTCCCCACCTACACATAGAATAATATCATTACCACCCCCTCCCCACCTACACATAGAATAATATCATTATCCCCCCTCCCCACCTACACATAGAACAATATCATTATCCCCCCTCCCCACCTACACATAGAATAATATAATTATCACCCCACCCCACCTACACATAGAATAATATAATTATCCCCCCCCACCTACACATAGAATAATATCATTATCCCCCCTCCCCACCTACACATAGAATAATATCAATATCACCCCTCCCCACCTTCACATAGAGTAATATAATTATCCACCCCTCCCCACCTTCACATAGAGTAATTTCGTTATCACCCCCCTCCATACCTCCTCATATAATTATTTGATTATCCAACCCCCTCCCCACCTACACATAAAATAATATCATTATCCACGCCCCTGCCCACCTACACATAGAATAATATCATAATAATATCATAATCCACCCCCCTCCCCACCAACACATATACAGTGCCTTGCGAAATTATTCGGCCCCCTTGAACTTTGCGACCTTTTGCCACATTTCAGGCTTCAAACATAAAGATATAAAACTGTATTTTTTTTGTGAAGAATCAACAACTAGTGGGACACAATCATGAAGTGGAACAACATTTATTGGATATTTCAAACTTTTTTAACAAATCAAAAACTGAAAAATTGGGCGTGCAAAATTATTCAGCCCCCTTAAGTTAATACTTTGTAGCGCCACCTTTTGCTGCGATTACAGATGTAAGTTGCTTGGGGTATGTCTCTATCAGTTTTGCACATCGAGAGACTGACATTTTTTCCCATTCCTCCTTGCAAAACAGCTCGAGCTCAGTGAGGTTGGATGGAGAGCATTTGTGAACAGCAGTTTTCAGTTCTTTCCACAGATTCTCGATTGGATTCAGGTCTGGACTTTGACTTGGACATTCTAACACCTGGATATGTTTATTTTTGAACCATTCCATTGTAGATTTTGCTTTATGTTTTGGATCATTGTCTTGTTGGAAGACAAACGTCCGTCCCAGTCTCAGGTCGTTTGCAGACTCCATCAGGTTCTCTTCCAGAATGGTCCTGTATTTGGCTCCATCCATCTTCCCATCAATTTTAACCATCTTCCCTGTCCCTGCTGAAGAAAAGCAGGCCCAAACCATGATGCTGCCACCACCATGTTTGACAGTGGGGATGGTAGTTCAGGGTGATGAGCTGTGTTGCTTTTACGCCAAACATAACATTTTGCATTGTTGCCAAAAAGTTCAATTTTGGTTTCATCTGACCAGAGCACCTTCTTCCACATGTTTGGTGTGTCTCCCAGGTGGCTTGTGGCAAACTTTAAACAACACTTTTTATGGATATCTTTAAGAAATGGCTTTCTTCTTGCCACTCTTCCATGAAGGCCAGATTTGTGCAATATACGACTGATTGTTGTCCTAGGGACAGAGTCTCCCACCTCAGCTGTAGATCTCTGCAGTTCATCCAGAGTGATCATGGGCCTCTTGGCTGCATCTCTGATCAGTCTTCTCCTTGTATGAGCTGAAAGTTTAGAGGGACGGCCAGGTCTTGGTAGATTTGCAGTGGTCTGATACTCCTTCCATTTCAATATCATCGGTGGCACAGTGCTCCTTGGGATGTTTAAAGCTTGGGAAATCTTTTTGTATCCAAATCCGGCTTTAAACTTCTTCACAACAGTATCTCGGACCTGCCTGGTGTGTTCCTTGTTCTTCATGATGCTCTCTGCGCTTTTAACGGACCTCTGAGACTATCACAGTGCAGGTGCATTTATACGGAGACTTGATTACACACAGGTGGATTGTATTTATCATCATTAGTCATTTAGGTCAACATTGGATCATTCAGAGATCCTCACTGAACTTTTGGAGAGAGTTTGCTGCACTGAAAGTAAAGGGGCTGAATAATTTTGCACGCCCAATTTTTCTGTTTTTGATTTGTTAAAAAAGTTTGAAATATCCAATAAATGTCGTTCCACTTCATGATTGTGTCCCACTTGTTGTTGATTCTTCACAAAAAAATACAGTTTTATATCTTTATGTTTGAAGCCTGAAATGTGGCAAAAGGTCGCAAAGTTCAAGCGGGCCGAATACTTTCGCAAGGCACTGTAATAATATCATTATCCATCCCCCTACCTACCTTTAGCCGCACCCTCATACTACTCCTTCTCTGTTCTGCGGGTGATGTGGAGGTAAACCCAGGCCCTGCATGTCCCCAGACACCCTCATTTGTTGACTTCTGTGATCGAAAATGCCTTGGTTTCATGCATGTCAACATCAGAAGCCTCCTCCCTAAGTTTGTTTTACTCACTGCTTTAGCACACTCTGCGAACCCTGATGTCCTTGCTGTGTCTGAATCCTGACTCAGGAAGGCCACCAAAAATTCAGAGATTTCCATACCCAACTATAACATCTTCCGTCAAGATAGAACTGCCAAAGGGGGAGGAGTTGCAGTTTACTGCAGAGATAGCCTGCAAAGTAATGTCATACTTTCCAGGTCCATACCCAAACAGTTCGAACTACTAATTTTGAAAATGACTCTCTCCAGAAATAAGTCTCTCACGGTTGCCGCCTGCTACCGACCCCCCTCAGCTCCCAGCTGTGCCCTGGACACCATTTGTGAATTGATCGCCCCCCATCTAGCTTCAGAGTTTGTTCTGTTAGGTGACCTAAACTGGGATATGCTTAACACCCCGGCAGTCCTACAATCTAAGCTAGATGCCCTCAATCTCACACAAATCATCAAGGAACCCACCAGGTACAACCCTAATTCTGTAAACAAGGGCACCCTCATAGACGTCATCCTGACCAACTGGCCCTCCAAATACACCTCCGCTGTCTTCAACCAGGATCTCAGCGATCACTGCCTCATTGCCTGTATCCGCTACGGAGCCGCAGTCAAACGACCACCCCTCATCACTGTCAAACGCTCCCTAAAACACTTCTGTGAGCAGGCCTTTCTAATCGACCTGGCCCGGGTATCCTGGAAGGACATTGACCTCATCCCGTCAGTTGAGGATGCCTGGTCATTCTTTAAAAGTAACTTCCTCACCATTTTAGATAAGCATGCTCCGTTCAAAAAATGCAGAACTAAGAACAGATACAGCCCTTGGTTCACTCCAGACCTGACTGCCCTCGACCAGCACAAAAACATCCTGTGGTGGACTGCAATAGCATCGAATAGTCCCCGCGATATGCAACTGTTCAGGGAAGTCAGGAACCAATACACGCAGGAAAGCTAAGGCCAGCTTCTTCAGGCAGAAGTTTGCATCCTGTAGCTCCAACTCCAAAAAGTTCTGGGACACTGTGAAGTCCATGGAGAACAAGAGCACCTCCTCCCAGCTACCCACTGCACTGAGGCTAGGTAACACGGTCACCACCGATAAATCCATGATTATCGAAAACTTCAACAAGCATTTCTCAACGGCTGGCGTTGCCTTCCGCCTGGCTACTCCAACCTCGGCCAACAGCTCCGCCCCCCCCCCACAGCTACTCGCCCAAGCCTCTCCAGGTTCTCCTTTACCCAAATCCAGATATCAGATGTTCTGAAAGAGCTGCAAAACCTGGACCCGTACAAATCAGCTGGGCTTGACAATCTGGACCCTTTATTCCTGAAACTATCCGCCGCCATTGTCGCAACCCCTATTACCAGCCTGTTCAACCTCTCTTTCATATCGTCTGAGATCCCCAAGGATTGGAAAGCTGCCGCAGTCATCCCCCTCTTCAAAGGGGGAGACACCCTGGACCCAAACTGTTACAGACCTATATCCATCCTGCCCTGCCTATCTAAGGTCTTCGAAAGCCAAGTCAACAAACAGGTCACTGACCATCTCGAATCCCACCGTACCTTCTCCGCTGTGCAATCTGGTTTCCGAGCCGGTCACGGGTGCACCTCAGCCACACTCAAGGTACTAAACGATATCATAACCGCCATCGATAAAAGACAGTACTGTGCAGCCGTCTTCATCGACCTTGCCAAGGCTTTCGACTCTGTCAATCACCATATTCTTATCGGCAGACTCAGTAGCCTCGGTTTTTCGGATAACTGTCTGCCCGTCCTTGGACACTGTGCTATCTAACCTCCAAACGAGCTTCAATGCCATACAACACTCCTTCCGTGGCCTCCAACTGCTCTTAAACGCTAGTAAAACCAAATGCATGCTTTTCAACCGATCGCTGCCTGCACCCGCATGCCCGACTAGCATCACCACCCTGGATGGTTCCGACCTTGAATATGTGGACATCTATAAGTACCTAGGTGTCTGGCTAGACTGTAAACTCTCCTTCCAGACTCATATCAAACATCTCCAATCGAAAATCAAATCAAGAGTCGGCTTTCTATTCCGCAACAAAGCCTCCTTCACTCACGCCGCCAAGCTTACCCTAGTAAAACTGATCCTCGACTTTGACGACGTCATCTACAAAATTGCTTCCAACACTCTACTCAGCAAACTGGATGCAGTTTATCACAGTGCCATCCGTTTTGTCACTAAAGCACCTTATACCACCCACCACTGCGACTTGTATGCTCTAGTCGGCTGGCCCTCGCTACATATTCGTCGCCAGACCCACTGGCTCCAGGTCATCTACAAGTCCATGCTAGGTCCTGAGCTGCCAGAGTATTCCGTCTGTCCTGAGATGCCAGAGTCTCCCGTCTGTCCTGAGCCACCAGAGTCTCCCGTCTGTCCTGAGCCACCAGAGTCTCCCGTCTGTCCTGAGCCGCCAGAGTCTCCTGTCTGTCCTGAGCCGCCAGAGTTTCCCATCAGTCCTGAGCCGCCAGAGTCACCCGTCTGTCCTGAGCCGACCAGAGCCACCAGTCTGTCCTTAGCCGCCAGAGCCGCCAGTCTGTCCTGAGTCGCCAGAGCCGCCAGTCAGCCAGGAACCACCAGAGCCGTCGGTCAGCCAGGAGCTGCCAGAGCCACCGGTCAGCCAGGAGCCGCCAGGGCCGCCAGAAGCTGCCAGAGCCGCCGGTCAGCCAGGAGCCGCCAGAGCCACCATTCAGCCAGGAGCCGCCAGAGCCGCCAGCCAGCCAGGAGCTTCCAGAGCCATCACCCAGCCAGGAGCTGCCAGAGCCGTCAGCCAGCCAGGAGCAGCCAGAGCCATCAGCCAGCCAGGAGCTGCCAGAGCCGTCAGTCAGCCAGGAGCTTCCAGAGCCATCACCCAGCCAGGAGCTGCCAGAGCCGTCAGCCAGCCAGGAGCAGCCAGAGCCGTCAGCCAGCCAGGAGCTGCCAGAGCCGTCAGTCAGCCAGGAGCTGCCAGAGCCGTCAGTCAGCCAGGAGCTGCCAAAGCTGTCAGTCAGCCAGGAGCCGTCGGAGTCTCCCGCCTGTCCGGCACTGCCGGAATCTCCTGTCCATTCGGGACCCATAGCTAGGGTCCCCAGTCGGAGGTCGGCGGCGAGGGTCGCCACTCGTAAGAGGCCACGGGGGCGGTTGAGGAGGCGGACAAAAACTGTGGTGAAGGGCGTGAGTTGGGATGGGCAGTCTATGTTTGTTTTTCTATGTTGGTTTTTGTGTTCGGCCTAGTATGGTTCTCAATCAGAGGCAGGTGTCGTTAGTTGTCTCTGATTGAGAATTATACTTAGGTAGCCTGGGTTTCACTTTTTTGTTTGTGGGTGTTTGTTTCCTTGTGAGTGTTTGGGCCACACGGTGCTGTTTCGGTTTTGTAGATTTCACGTTTATTATTTTTGTTCCAGCGTTCAGTTGTGTGGTTTTGAATAAATCAATATGGACACTTATCACGCAGCATTTTGGTCCGATCCTTACTCCGCCTCAGACGAAGAGGAGGAAAGTTGTTACACACACTTGAATACTCACCCTTACACTCCCCAGTGAGAGCAGTATAGTTGACAGGCGTTGTGGATCTGAACCCAGGTTGACACTGGCAGAGGTAGCTCCCGATGGTGTTGAGGCAAGTGGCGTTGCTGCCACAAACCTGTGGTGTCTTCTGGCACTCATTGAGATCTGAAGAGATAAGGACATATGGTGATAGAGCTGTGACTCACTAAACTCTCATCCAGTGATTCCCTAACCCCTCCTCCAGTGATTCCCTAATCTCTCCTCCAGTGATTCCCTAACCTCTCCTCCAGTGATTCCCTAACCTCTCCTCCAGTGATTCCCTAATCTCTCCTCCAGTGATTCCTAACCTCTCCTCCAGTGATTCCCTAATCTCTCCTCCAGTGATTCCCTAATCTCTCCTCCAGTGATTCCCTAACCTCTCCTCCAGTGATTCCCTAACCTCTCCTCCAGTGATTCCCTAACCTCTCCTCCAGTGATTCCCTAACCTCTCCTCCAGTGATTCCCTAACCTCTCCTCCAGTGATTCCCTAACCTCTCCTCCAGTGACTCAAGACAGTCCATGTATTTTATGTATTTCAGAACTAAAGCAGCTGAAATAAGGAATGAGAGGCTTTATGATCAGGTTACCATTTGGATCAGCTGTGGTGATGTGGTACATCAAAGCAGGGGACTGTCTGGGGGTTCAAGGGGAGAGGTTGGGGAATCACTGCTCCACAAATATGGCACAGAACAGAGAAGATAAGATTGCAAAAACAAGCTAAACTGAGACCCGAGCCTCACATACGCTGTTGCTGTTTCTGATACATAAATACATAAAATCACAATGACACAATTTTTAGAGAATAATATCATTATCCACCCCTCCACACCTACACATAGAATAATATAATTATCCACCCCCCTCCCACCTACACATAGAATGATATCATTATCCACCCCCCTCCCCACCTACACATAGAATTATACCATTGTCCACCCCCCTCTACTAACAGCTAGCTTGTTTAGCCCCGGTCTGTAACTGCTAGCTGTTTAGCCCGGCCCTACTAACTGTTAGCTTGTTAGCACAGGCCTGCTAACTGTCTGAATCGCCGTGTCCCCAGCTAGCCCAACCACTCACCGGACCCATACGATTCCGTAACACCCAATGTGATACGGAATCGCTATTATTTTTTCATTTTTAGAACACATTCAAAAACCTCCAGAAGCTAACCAGCTAGTCATTGTTAGCCACTGCTAGCGGCTTTTACCATTTTTTATTTTTTTTTTGCCTGGATAACTGTCTCTCCACAACAACGCTGGATTCCTGCCGTAATCCCTGGACCACTACTTCTGATCTTCACAGCTAGCTTGCACCCAGTACCGAAGCTATCCCTGAGGCCCACTTCCCGGCCTACTCAGCTGTACACCCGAGCCACACACGAGCCACCGGACCCTTGCTGTAAACTTGGCTACATAGCTGATGCCTGCTGGACATTGTGATCACTTGGCTACATAGCTGATGCCTGCTGGACTGTCCATTAATCACGGTACTCCATTCTGTTTGTTTATGTTTTTATCTGTCGGCCCCAGCCGCACTCTGTGTGTAGTTAATCCGACCCTCTCTGCCGAGTCAACGCCATTTTACCTGCTGTTGTTGTGCTAGCTGATTAGCTGTTTTTGTCTAACCTGGTGTTTTAGCTAGCTCTCCCAATCTACACCTGCGATTACTTTATGCCTCGCTGTATGTCTCTCTCAAATGTCAATATGCCTTGTATACTGTTGTTCAGGTTAGTATCATTGTTTTAGTTTACAATGGAGCCCCTAGTTCCACTCTTCATACCTCTGATACCTCCTTTGTCCCACCTCCCACACATGCAGTGACCTCACCCATTACAACCAGCATGTCCAGAGATACAACCTCTCTTATCATCACTCAGTGCCTGGCTTACCTCCGCTGCACCCCGCACCCCACCATAGCCCTGTCGCGCATTATGCTCTGAATATATTCTACTATGCCCAGAAATCTGCTCCTTTTATTCTTTGTCCCCAACGCTTTAGGCGACCTGTTTTTGATAGCCTTTAGCCGCACCCTCATACTACTCCCTCTGATGTGGAGGTAAACCCAGGCCCTGCATGTCCCCAGGCAACCCTCATTCGTTGACTTATGTGATCGAAAAGCCTTGGTTTCATTGCATGTCAACATCAGAAGCCTTCTCCCTAAGTTGTTTTACTCACTGCTTTAGCACACTCTGCGAACCCTGATGTTCCTTGCCGTTGCCTGAATCCTGGCTCAGGAAGGCCACCAAAAATTCTGAGATTTCCATACCCAACTATACATTTTCCGTCAAAGTAGAACTGCCAAAGGGGGAGGAGTTGCAGTCTACTGCAGAGATAGCCTGCAAAGTAATGTCAAACTTTCCAGGTCCATACCCAAACAGTTCGAACTACTAATTAAAAAAATTACTCTCTCCAGAAATAAGTCTCTCACTGTTGCTGCCTGCTACCGACCCCCCTCAGCTCCCAGCTGTGCCCTGGACACCATTTGTGAATTGATCGCCCCCCATCTAGCTTCAGAGTTTGTTCTGTTAGGTGACCTAAACTGGGATATGCTTAACACCCCGGCAGTCCTACAATCTAAGCTAGATGCCCTCAATCTCACACAAATCATCAAGGAAACCCACCAGGTACAACCCTAATTCTGTAAACAAGGGCACCCTCATAGACGTCATCCTGACCAACTGGCCCTCCAAATACACCTCCGCTGTCTTCAACCAGGATCTCAGCGATCACTGCCTCATTGCCTGTATCCGCTACGGATCCGCAGTCAAACGACCACCCCTCATCACTGTCAAACGCTCCCTAAAACACTTCTGCGAGCAGGCCTTTCTAATCGACCTGGCCAGGGTATCCTGGAAGGATATTGACCTCATCCCGTCAGTTGGAGGATGCCGGGTCATTCTTTAAAAGTAACTTCCCCACCATTTTAGATAAGCATGCTCTGTTCAAAAAATGCAGAACTAAGAACAGATACAGCCCTTGGTTCACTCCAGACCTGACTGCCCTTGACCAGCACAAAAACATCCTGTGGCGGGACTGCAATAGCATCGAATCAGTTTCCCGCAATATGCAAACTGTTCAGGGAAGTCAGGAACCAATACAAGCAGTCAGTCAGGAAAGCCAAGGCCAGCTTCTTCAGGCAGAAATTTGCATCCTGTAGCTCTAACTCCAAAAAGTTCTGAGACACTGTAAAGTCCATGGACAACAAGAGCACCTCCTCCCAGCTGCCCACTGCACTGAGGCTAGGTAACACGGTCACCACCGATAAATCCATGATTATCGAAAACTTCAACAAGCATTTCTCAATGGATGGCCATGCCTTCCTCCTGGCTACTCCAACCTCGGCCAACAGCTCCGCCTCCCCCGCAGCTACTCGCCTAAGCCTCTCCAGGTTCTCCTTTACCCAATTCAGATAGCAGATGTTCTGAAAGAGCTGCAAAACCTGGACCCGTACAAATCAGCTGGGCTTGACAATCTGGACCCTCTATTTCTGAAACTATCCACCGCCATTGTCGCAACCCCTATTACCAGCCTGTTCAACCTCTCTTTCATATCATCTGAGATCCCCAAGGATTGGAAAGCTGCCGCAGTCATCCCCCTCTTCAAAGGGGGAGACACCCTGGACCCAAACTGTTACAGACCTATATCCATCCTGCCCTGCCTATCTAAGGTCTTCGAAAGCCAAGTCAACAAACAGGTCATTGACCATCTCGAATCCCACCGTACCTTCTCCGCTGTGCAATCTGGTTTCCGAGCCGGTCACGGGTGCACCTCAGCCACGCTCAAGGTACTAAACAATATCATAACCGCCATCGATAAAGACAGTACTGTGCAGCCGTCTTCATCGACCTTGCCAAGGCTTTCGACTCTGTCAATCACCATATTCTTATCGGCAGACTCCGTAGCCTCGGTTTTTTCTAATGACTGCCTTGCCTGGTTCACACAACTACTTTGCAGACAGAGTTCAGTGTGTCAAATTGGGGGCATGTTGTCCGGTCCTCTGGCATCTCTATGGGGGCCACATATTATTCTATGTGTAGGTGGGGAGGGGGGTGGATAATAATATTATTCTATTGTAGGTGGGGAGGGGTGGATAATGATATTATTCTATGTGTAGGTGGAGAGGGTTGGATAATGATATTATTCTATGTG
>NW_022264220.1:0-32906 GCF_002021735.2 Oncorhynchus kisutch | reverse complement strand
GAGAGACACTATAACACCCGGAACTGTTACAGTAGTTCACCTCCTTGAGACACAATAACACACTGAACTGTTACAGTAGTCACCTCCTAGCGAGAGACACAATAACACACTGAAATGTACAGTAGTTCACCTCCTAGAGACACTATAACACACTGAACTGTTACAGTAGTTCACCTCTTAGAGACACTATAACACACTGAACTGTTACAGTATTACACATATTAGTGAGAGACACTATTACACACTGAAATGTTACAGTAGTTCACCTCCTAGAGACACTATAACACACTGAACTGTTACAGTAGTTCACCTCTTAGCGACACCTATAACACACTGAACTGTTACAAGTAGTTCACATCCTGGTGACACTATAACACACTGAAACTGTCTACAGTATTTAATGTCTAGTGAGAGACACTATAACACACTGAACTGTTACAGTAGTTCACCTCCTAGTGACACTATAAAACACTGAACTGTTACAAAAGGTCACCTCCTTGAGACACAATAACACACGGAACTGTTACATTAGTTCACCTCCGAGAGACACTATAACACACTGAACTGTTACAGTAGTACACCCTAGAGAGAGACCACTATAACACACTGAGCTGTTACAGTAGTTCACCTCCTTGACACACAATAACACACGAACTGTCACAGTAGTTCACCTCCTTAGAGACACAATAACACACTGAACTGTTACAGTCGTTCACCTCCCTAGAGACACTATAACACACTGAACTGTTACAGTAGTTCACCTCTAGAGACAATATAACCACTGAACTGTTACAGTAGTTCACCTCCTAGAGAGAGCCACTATAAACACCCTGAACTGTTACAGTAGTTCACCTCCTTGAGACACCAATAACACATGAACTGTTACAGTAGTTCACCTCCTAGAGACACTATAACACACTGAACTGTTACAGTAGTTCACCTCCTAGAGACACTATAACACACTGAACTGTTACAGTAGTTCACCTCTTAGAAACACTATAACACACTGAACTGTTTACAATAGTTCACCTCCTAGAGACACTATAACACACTGAACTGTTACAATAGTTCACCTCCTAGAGACACTATAACACACTGAACTGTTACAGTAGTTCACCTCCTAGAGACACTATAACACACTGAACTGTTACAGTAGTTCACCTCCTGGTGACACTATAACACCCGGAACTGTTACAGTAGTTCACCTCCTTGAGACACAATAACACACTGAACTGTTACAGTAGTTCCCCTCATTGTGACACTATAACACACTGAACTGTTACAGTAATTCACCTCATTGTGACACTATAACACACGGAACTGTTACAGTAGTTCACCTCCTTGAGACACAATAACACACTGAACTTTTACAGTAGTTCACCTCCTAGAGACACTATAATACACTGAACTGTTACAGTAGTTCACCTCTTAGAGACACTATAACACATGAACTGTTACAGTAGTTCACATCCTGGTGACACTATAACACACTGAACTGTTACAGTAGTTCACCTCTAAATAGACACAATAACACACTGAGCTGTTACAGTAGTTCACCTCCTTGACACACAATAAACACACTGAACTGTTACAGTAGTTCACCTCTTAGAGACAAAATAACACACTGAACTGTTACAGTAGTTCACTCTCTTAGAGACACTATAACACACTGAACTGTTACAGTAGTTCACCTCCTTGAGACACAACAGTACACTGAACTATTACAGTAGTTCACCTCCTAGAGAGACACTATAACACACTGAACTGTTACAGTAGTACACCTCCTAGACACACAATAACACACTGAACTGTTACAGTAGTTCACCTCTTAGAGACACTATAACACACTGAACTGTTACAGTAGTTCACCTCCTAGAGACACTATAACACACTGAACTGTTACAGTAGTACACCTCTCGACACACAAACACACTGAAATGTTACAGTAGTTCACCTCCTAGAGACACTAAAACACACTGAACTGTTACAGTAGTTCACCTCCTTGAGACACAATAACACACTGAAATGTTACAGTAGTTCACCTCCTAGAGACACTATAACACACTGAACTGTTACAGTAGTTCACCTCCTGGTGACAATATAACACACTGAAATGTTACAGTAGTTCACCTCCTTGAGACACAACAGTACACTGAACTATTACAGTAGTTCACATCATAGTGACACTATAACACACTGAAATGTTACAGTAGTTCACCTCCTAGAGACACTATAACACACTGAACTGTTACAGTAGTTCACCTCCTGAGACACAATAACACACTGAATGTTACAGTAGTTCACCTCCTGAGACACTATAACACACTGAACTGTTACAGTAGTTCACCTCCTAGAGACACTATAACACACTGAACAGTAACAGTAGTTAACATCTTAGAGACACAATAACCCACTGAACTGTTACAGTAGTTCACCTCCTAGAGACACGATAACACACTGAACTGTTACAGTAGTTCACCTCCTAGAGTGATACACTATAACACACTGAACTGTTACAGTAGTTCAACTCCTTGAGACACAATAACACACTGAACTGTTACAGTAGTTCACCTCCTGAGACACAATAAACACTGAACTGTTACAGTAGTTCACCTCCTAGACACACAATAACACAGAACTGTTACAGTATTTCAGTTTAGTGAGAGACACTATAACACACTGAACTGTTACAGAGTAGTTCACCTCCTAGAGAGAGACACTATAACACACTGAACTGTTACAGTAGTTCACCTCCTAGAGTGATACACTATGTCACAAAATAACTGTTACAGTAGTTCACCTCCTTGAGACACTATAACACACTGAACTGTACAGTAGTTCACATCTAGTGAGAAACTATAACACACTGAACTGTTACAGTAGTTCACCTCCTGGTGACACTATAACACACTGAACTGTTACAGTAGTTCACATCTTAGTGAGAGAAACTATAACAATGAACTGTTACAGTAGTTCACCTCCTGTGACACTATAACACACTGAACTGTTACAGTAGTTCACCTCCTGAGAGACACTATAACACACTGAACTGTTAGTAGTTCATCTCCTTGAGACACTAACACACTGAACTGTTACAGTAGTTCACCTCCTGGTGACATATAACACACTGAACTGTTACAGTAGTTCACCTCCTAGAGAGAGCCACTATAACACACGGAACTGTTACAGTAGTTCACCTCCTAGAGACACTATAACACACTGAACTGTTACAGTAGTTCACCTCTTAGAGACACTATAACACACTGAACTGTTACAGTAGTTCACCTCCTGGTGACACTATACCACACTGAACTGTTACAATAGTTCACCTCCTAAATAGAGACACAATAACACACTGAACTGTTACAGTAGTTCACCTCCTTGAGACACAATAACACACTGAACTGTTACAGTAGTTCACCTCCTAGAGACACTATAACACACTGAACTGTTACAGTAGTTCACATCCTGGTGACACTATAACACACTGAACTGTTACAATAGTTCACCTCCTAAATAGAGACACAATAACCACACTGAACTGTACCGTAGTTCACCTCCTTGAGACACAATAACACACAAAAACTGTTACAGTAGTTCCACCTCCTAGAGACACTATAACACACTGAACTGTTACAGTAGTTCACCTCCTTGAGACACAACACTACACTGAACTGTTACAGTAGTTCACCTCCTAGAGACACTATAACACACTGAACTGTTACAGTAGTTCACCTCCTGGTGACACTATAACACACTGAACTGTTACAGTAGTTCACCTCCTGGTGACACTATAACACCCTGAACTGTAACAGTAGTTCACATCCTAGTGACACCATAACACACTGAAATGTTACAGTAGTTCACCTCCTAGAGACACTATAACACACTGAACTGTTACAGTAGTTCACCTCCTAGAGAGAGCCACTATAACACCCGGAACTGTTACAGTAGTTCACCTCCTTGAGACACAATAACACACTGAACTGTTACAGTAGTTCACCTCCTAGCGAGAGACACAATAACACACTGAACTGTTACAGTAGTTCACCTCCTAGAGACACTATAACACACTGAACTGTTACAGTAGTTCACCTCTTAGAGACACTATAACACACTGAACTGTTACAGTATTACACATCTTAGTGAGAGACACTATTACACACTGAACTGTTACAGTAGTTCACCTCCTAGAGACACTATAACACACTGAACTGTTACAGTAGTTCACCTCTTAGAGACACTATAACACACTGAACTGTTACAGTAGTTCACATCCTGGTGACACTATAACACACTGAACTGTTACAGTATTTAATGTCTTAGTGAGAGACACTATAACACACTGAACTGTTACAGTAGTTCACCTCCTAGTGACACTATAAAACACTGAACTGTTACAAAAGGTCACCTCCTTGAGACACAATAACACACGGAACTGTTACATTAGTTCACCTCCGAGAGACACTATAACACACTGAACTGTTACAGTAGTACACCTAGAGAGAGACACTATAACACACTGAGCTGTTACAGTAGTTCACCTCCTTGACACACAATAACACACTGAACTGTCACAGTAGTTCACCTCTTAGAGACACAATAACACACTGAACTGTTACAGTAGTTCACCTCCTAGAGACACTATAACACACTGAACTGTTACAGTAGTTCACCTCCTAGAGACACTATAACACACTGAACTGTTACAGTAGTTCACCTCCTAGAGAGAGCCAC
The DNA here is from genome assembly GCF_002021735.2 of Oncorhynchus kisutch. Taxonomy (NCBI): domain Eukaryota; kingdom Metazoa; phylum Chordata; class Actinopteri; order Salmoniformes; family Salmonidae; genus Oncorhynchus; species Oncorhynchus kisutch. Next base: position 28,169 of record NW_022264220.1, on the reverse strand, counting down.
TATAACACCCTGAACTGTTACAGTAGTTCACCTCCTTGAGACACAATAACACACTGAACTGTTACAGTAGTTCACCTCCTAGAGACACTATAACACACTGAACTGTTACAATAGTTCACCTCCTAGAGACACTATAACACACTGAACTGTTACAATAGTTCACCTCCTAGAGACACTATAACACACTGAACTGTTACAGTAGTTCACCTCCTAGAGACACTATAACACACTGAACTGTTACAGTAGTTCACCTCCTAGAGACACTATAACACACTGAACTGTTACAGTAGTTCACATCCTTGACACACAATAACACACTGAACTGTCACAGTAGTTCACCTCTTAGAGACACAATAACACACTGAACTGTTACAGTAGTTCACCTCCAAGAGACACTATAACACACTGAACTGTTACAGTAGTTCACCTCCTAGAGACACTATAACACACTGAACTGTTACAGTAGTTCACCTCTTAGAGACACTATAACACATTGAACTGTTACAGTAGTTCACATCCTGGTGACACTATAACACAATGAACTGTTACAGTAGTTCACCTCCTAGTGACACTATAACACACTGAACTGTTACAAAAGGTCACCTCCTTGAGACACAATAACACACGGAACTGTTACAGTAGTTCACCTCCGAGAGACACTATAACACACTGAACTGTTACAGTAGTACACCTAGAGAGAGACACTATAACACACTGAGCTGTTATAGTAGTTCACCTCCTTGACACACAATAACACACTGAACTGTCACAGTAGTTCACCTCTTAGAGACACAATAACACACTGAACTGTTACAGTAGTTCACCTCCTTGAGACACAAGAACACACTGAACTGTTACAGTAGTTCACCTCATTGTGACACTATAACACACTGAACTGTTACAGTTGTTCACCTCATTGTGACACTATAACACAAAGAACTGTTACAGTAGTTCACCTCCTTGAGACACAACACTACACTGAACTGTTACAGAGTTCACATCCTAGAGACTATAACACACTGAACTGTTACAGTAGTTCACCTCCTAGAGACACAACAGTACACTGAACTGTTACAGTAGTTCACATCTTAGTGAGAGACACTATAACACACTGAACTGTTACAGTAGTTCACCTCATTGTGACACTATAACACACTGAACTGTTACAGTAGTTCACCTCCTAGAGACACATTAACACACTGAAATGTTACAGTAGTTCACCTCCTAGAGACACTATAACACACTGAACTGTTACAGTAGTTCACCTCCTAGAGACACTATAACACACTGAACTGTTACAGTAGTTCACCTCCTAGAGACACATTAACACACTGAAATGTTACAGTAGTTCACCTCCTAGAGACACTATAACACACTGAACTGTTACAGTAGTTCACCTCTTAGAGACACTATAACACACTGAACTGTTACAGTAGTTCACATCCTGGTGACACTATAACATACTGAACTGTTACAATAGTTCACCTCCTAAATAGAGACACAATAACACACTGAACTGTTACAGTATTTAATGTCTTAGTGAGAGACACTATAACACACTGAACTGTTACAGTTGTTCACCTACTAGTGACACTATAACACACTGAACTGTTACAAAAGGTCACCTCCTGGAGACACAATAACACACGGAACTGTTACAGTAGTTCACCTCCTAGAGTGATACACTATGTCACACAAAACTGTTACAGTAGTTCACCTCATTGTGACACTATAACACACTGAACTGTTACAGTAGTTCACCTCATTGTGACACTATAACACAAAGAACTGTTACAGTAGTTCACCTCCTAGAGACACTATAACACACTGAACTGTTACAGTAGTTCACCTCCTAGAGACACTATAACACACTGAACTGTTACAGTAGTTCACCTCCTAGAGACACATTAACACACTGAAATGTTACAGTAGTTCACCTCCTAGAGACACTATAACACACTGAACTGTTACAGTAGTTCACCTCTTAGAGACACTATAACACACTGAACTGTTACAGTAGTTCACATCCTGGTGACACTATAACATACTGAACTGTTACAATAGTTCACCTCCTAAATAGAGACACAATAACACACTGAACTGTTACAGTATTTAATGTCTTAGTGAGAGACACTATAACACACTGAACTGTTACAGTTGTTCACCTACTAGTGACACTATAACACACTGAACTGTTACAAAAGGTCACCTCCTGGAGACACAATAACACACGGAACTGTTACAGTAGTTCACCTCCTAGAGTGATACACTATGTCACACAAAACTGTTACAGTAGTTCACCTCCTTGAGACACAACACTACACTGAACTGTTACAGTAGTTGACCTCCTAGAGACACTATAACACACTGAACTGTTACAGTAGTTCACCTCCTAGAGACACTATAACACACTGAACTGTTACAGTAGTTCACCTCCTAGAGACACTATAACACACTGAACTGTTACAGTAGTTCACCTCCTAGAGACACATTAACACACTGAAATGTTACAGTAGTTCACCTCCTAGAGACACTATAACACACTGAACTGTTACAGTAGTTCACCTCTTAGAGACACTATAACACACTGAACTGTTACAGTAGTTCACATCCTGGTGACACTATAACATACTGAACTGTTACAATAGTTCACCTCCTAAATAGAGACACAATAACACACTGAACTGTTACAGTATTTAATGTCTTAGTGAGAGACACTATAACACACTGAACTGTTACAGTTGTTCACCTACTAGTGACACTATAACACACTGAACTGTTACAAAAGGTCACCTCCTGGAGACACAATAACACACGGAACTGTTACAGTAGTTCACCTCCTAGAGTGATACACTATGTCACACAAAACTGTTACAGTAGTTCACCTCATTGTGACACTATAACACACTGAACTGTTACAGTAGTTCACCTCATTGTGACACTATAACACAAAGAACTGTTACAGTAGTTCACCTCCTTGAGACACAACACTACACTGAACTGTTACAGTAGTTGACCTCCTAGAGACACTATAACACACTGAACTGTTACAGTAGTTCACCTCCTAGAGACACTATAACACACTGAACTGTTACAGTAGTTCACATCCTGGTGACACTATAACACAATGAATTGTTACAATAGTTCACCTCCTAAATAGAGACACTATAACACACTGAACTGTTACAATAGTTCACCTCCTAGAGACACTATAACACACTGAACTGTTACAATAGTTCACCTCCTAGAGACACTATAACACACTGAACTGTTACAGTAGTTCACCTCCTAGAGACACTATAACACACTGAACTGTTACAGTAGTTCACCTCCTAGAGACACTATAACACACTGAACTGTTACAGTAGTTCACCTCCTAGAGACACTATAACACACTGAACTGTTACAGTAGTTCACCTCTTAGAGACACTATAACACATTGAACTGTTACAGTAGTTCACATCCTGGTGACACTATAACACAATGAACTGTTACAGTAGTTCACCTCCTAGTGACACTATAACACACTGAACTGTTACAAAAGGTCACCTCCTTGAGACACAATAACACACGGAACTGTTACAGTAGTTCACCTCCGAGAGACACTATAACACACTGAACTGTTACAGTAGTACACCTAGAGAGAGACACTATAACACACTGAGCTGTTATAGTAGTTCACCTCCTTGACACACAATAACACACTGAACTGTCACAGTAGTTCACCTCTTAGAGACACAATAACACACTGAACTGTTACAGTAGTTCACCTCCTTGAGACACAAGAACACACTGAACTGTTACAGTAGTTCACCTCATTGTGACACTATAACACACTGAACTGTTACAGTAGTTCACCTCATTGTGACACTATAACACAAAGAACTGTTACAGTAGTTCACCTCCTTGAGACACAACACTACACTGAACTGTTACAGAGTTCACATCCTAGAGACACTATAACACACTGAACTGTTACAGTAGTTCACCTCCTAGAGACACAACAGTACACTGAACTGTTACAGTAGTTCACATCTTAGTGAGAGACACTATAACACACTGAACTGTTACAGTAGTTCACCTCATTGTGACACTATAACACACTGAACTGTTACAGTAGTTCACCTCCTAGAGACACATTAACACACTGAAATGTTACAGTAGTTCACCTCCTAGAGACACTATAACACACTGAACTGTTACAGTAGTTCACCTCTTAGAGACACTATAACACACTGAACTGTTACAGTAGTTCACATCCTGGTGACACTATAACATACTGAACTGTTACAATAGTTCACCTCCTAAATAGAGACACAATAACACACTGAAATGTTACAGTAGTTCACCTCCTAGAGACACTATAACACACTGAACTGTTACAGTAGTTCACCTCTTAGAGACACTATAACACACTGAACTGTTACAGTAGTTCACATCCTGGTGACACTATAACATACTGAACTGTTACAATAGTTCACCTCCTAAATAGAGACACAATAACACACTGAACTGTTACAGTATTTAATGTCTTAGTGAGAGACACTATAACACACTGAACTGTTACAGTTGTTCACCTACTAGTGACACTATAACACACTGAACTGTTACAAAAGGTCACCTCCTGGAGACACAATAACACACGGAACTGTTACAGTAGTTCACCTCCTAGAGTGATACACTATGTCACACAAAACTGTTACAGTAGTTCACCTCATTGTGACACTATAACACACTGAACTGTTACAGTAGTTCACCTCATTGTGACACTATAACACAAAGAACTGTTACAGTAGTTCACCTCCTAGAGACACTATAACACACTGAACTGTTACAGTAGTTCACCTCCTAGAGACACTATAACACACTGAACTGTTACAGTAGTTCACCTCCTAGAGACACATTAACACACTGAAATGTTACAGTAGTTCACCTCCTAGAGACACTATAACACACTGAACTGTTACAGTAGTTCACCTCTTAGAGACACTATAACACACTGAACTGTTACAGTAGTTCACATCCTGGTGACACTATAACATACTGAACTGTTACAATAGTTCACCTCCTAAATAGAGACACAATAACACACTGAACTGTTACAGTATTTAATGTCTTAGTGAGAGACACTATAACACACTGAACTGTTACAGTTGTTCACCTACTAGTGACACTATAACACACTGAACTGTTACAAAAGGTCACCTCCTGGAGACACAATAACACACGGAACTGTTACAGTAGTTCACCTCCTAGAGTGATACACTATGTCACACAAAACTGTTACAGTAGTTCACCTCATTGTGACACTATAACACACTGAACTGTTACAGTAGTTCACCTCATTGTGACACTATAACACAAAGAACTGTTACAGTAGTTCACCTCCTAGAGACACTATAACACACTGAACTGTTACAGTAGTTCACCTCCTAGAGACACTATAACACACTGAACTGTTACAGTAGTTCACCTCCTAGAGACACATTAACACACTGAAATGTTACAGTAGTTCACCTCCTAGAGACACTATAACACACTGAACTGTTACAGTAGTTCACCTCTTAGAGACACTATAACACACTGAACTGTTACAGTAGTTCACATCCTGGTGACACTATAACATACGGAACTGTTACAATAGTTCACCTCCTAAATAGAGACACAATAACACACTGAACTGTTACAGTATTTAATGTCTTAGTGAGAGACACTATAACACACTGAACTGTTACAGTTGTTCACCTACTAGTGACACTATAACACACTGAACTGTTACAAAAGGTCACCTCCTGGAGACACAATAACACACGGAACTGTTACAGTAGTTCACCTCCTAGAGTGATACACTATGTCACACAAAACTGTTACAGTAGTTCACCTCCTTGAGACACAACACTACACTGAACTGTTACAGTAGTTGACCTCCTAGAGACACTATAACACACTGAACTGTTACAGTAGTTCACCTCCTAGAGACACTATAACACACTGAACTGTTACAGTAGTTCACCTCCTAGAGACACTATAACACACTGAACTGTTACAGTAGTTCACCTCCTAGAGACACATTAACACACTGAAATGTTACAGTAGTTCACCTCCTAGAGACACTATAACACACTGAACTGTTACAGTAGTTCACCTCTTAGAGACACTATAACACACTGAACTGTTACAGTAGTTCACATCCTGGTGACACTATAACATACTGAACTGTTACAATAGTTCACCTCCTAAATAGAGACACAATAACACACTGAACTGTTACAGTATTTAATGTCTTAGTGAGAGACACTATAACACACTGAACTGTTACAGTTGTTCACCTACTAGTGACACTATAACACACTGAACTGTTACAAAAGGTCACCTCCTGGAGACACAATAACACACGGAACTGTTACAGTAGTTCACCTCCTAGAGTGATACACTATGTCACACAAAACTGTTACAGTAGTTCACCTCATTGTGACACTATAACACACTGAACTGTTACAGTAGTTCACCTCATTGTGACACTATAACACAAAGAACTGTTACAGTAGTTCACCTCCTTGAGACACAACACTACACTGAACTGTTACAGTAGTTGACCTCCTAGAGACACTATAACACACTGAACTGTTACAGTAGTTCACCTCCTAGAGACACTATAACACACTGAACTGTTACAGTAGTTCACATCCTGGTGACACTATAACACAATGAATTGTTACAATAGTTCACCTCCTAAATAGAGACACTATAACACACTGAACTGTTACAATAGTTCACCTCTTAGAGACACTATAACACATTGAACTGTTACAGTAGTTCACATCCTGGTGACACTATAACACAATGAACTGTTACAGTAGTTCACCTCCTAGTGACACTATAACACACTGAACTGTTACAAAAGGTCACCTCCTTGAGACACAATAACACACGGAACTGTTACAGTAGTTCACCTCCGAGAGACACTATAACACACTGAACTGTTACAGTAGTACACCTAGAGAGAGACACTATAACACACTGAGCTGTTATAGTAGTTCACCTCCTTGACACACAATAACACACTGAACTGTCACAGTAGTTCACCTCTTAGAGACACAATAACACACTGAACTGTTACAGTAGTTCACCTCCTTGAGACACAAGAACACACTGAACTGTTACAGTAGTTCACCTCATTGTGACACTATAACACACTGAACTGTTACAGTAGTTCACCTCATTGTGACACTATAACACAAAGAACTGTTACAGTAGTTCACCTCCTTGAGACACAACACTACACTGAACTGTTACAGAGTTCACATCCTAGAGACACTATAACACACTGAACTGTTACAGTAGTTCACCTCCTAGAGACACAACAGTACACTGAACTGTTACAGTAGTTCACATCTTAGTGAGAGACACTATAACACACTGAACTGTTACAGTAGTTCACCTCATTGTGACACTATAACACACTGAACTGTTACAGTAGTTCACCTCCTAGAGACACATTAACACACTGAAATGTTACAGTAGTTCACCTCCTAGAGACACTATAACACACTGAACTGTTACAGTAGTTCACCTCTTAGAGACACTATAACACACTGAACTGTTACAGTAGTTCACATCCTGGTGACACTATAACATACTGAACTGTTACAATAGTTCACCTCCTAAATAGAGACACAATAACACACTGAACTGTTACAGTATTTAATGTCTTAGTGAGAGACACTATAACACACTGAACTGTTACAGTTGTTCACCTACTAGTGACACTATAACACACTGAACTGTTACAGTAGTACACCTCCTCGACACACAATAACACACTGAAATGTTACAGTAGTTCACCTCCTAGAGACACTATAACACACTGAACTGTTACAGTAGTTCACCTCCTTGAGACACAATAACACACTGAAATGTTACAGTAGTTCACCTCCTAGAGACACTATAACACACTGAACTGTTACAGTAGTTCACCTCCTGGTGACAATATAACACACTGAACTGTTACAGTAGTTCACCTCCTTGAGACACAACAGTACACTGAACTATTACAGTAGTTCACATCATAGTGACACCATAACACACTGAAATGTTACAGTAGTTCACCTCCTAGAGACACTATAACACACTGAACTGTTACAGTAGTTCACCTCCTTGAGACACAATAACACACTGAAATGTTACAGTAGTTCACCTCCTTGAGACACTATAACACACTGAACTGTTACAGTAGTTCACCTCCTAGAGACACTATAACACACTGAACAGTAACAGTAGTTAACATCTTAGAGACACAATAACCCACTGAACTGTTACAGTAGTTCACCTCCTAGCGACACGATAACACACTGAACTGTTACAGTAGTTCACCTCCTAGAGTGATACACTATGTCACACAAAACTGTTACAGTAGTTCAACTCCTTGAGACACAATAACACACTGAACTGTTACAGTAGTTCAACTCCTTGAGACACAATAACACACTGAACTGTTACAGTAGTTCACCTCCTAGACACACAATAATACACAGAACTGATACAGTATTTCACGTTTTAGTGAGAGACACTATAACACACTGAACTGTTACAGTAGTTCACCTCCTAGAGAGAGACACTATAACACACTGAACTGTTACCGTAGTTCACCTCCTAGAGTGATACACTATGTCACACAAATAACTGTTACAGTAGTTCACCTCCTAGAGAGAGACACTATAACACACTGAACTGTTACAGTAGTTCACCTCCTTGAGACACTATAACACACTGAACTGTTACAGTAGTTCATCTCCTTGAGACACTATAACACACTGAACTGTTACAGTAGTTCACCTCCTGGTGACACTATAACACACTGAACTGTTACAGTAGTTCACCTCCTAGAGAGAGCCACTATAACACCCGGAACTGTTACAGTAGTTCACCTCCTTGAGACACAATAACACACTGAACTGTTACAGTAGTTCACCTCCTAGAGAGAGCCACTATAACACCCGGAACTGTTACAGTAGTTCACCTCCTTGAGACACAATAACACACTGAACTGTTACAGTAGTTCACCTCCTTGAGACACAATAACACCCGGAACTGTTACAGTAGTTCACCTCCTTGAGACACTATAACACACTGAACTGTTACAGTAGTTCACCTCCTGGTGACACTATAACACACTGAACTGTTACAGTAGTTCACCTCCTAGAGAGAGCCACTATAACACCCGGAACTGTTACAGTAGTTCACCTCCTAGAGACACTATAACACACTGAACTGTTACATTAGTTCACCTCTTAGAGACACTATAACACACTGAACTGTTACAGTAGTTCACATCCTGGTGACACTATAACACACTGAACTGTTACAATAGTTCACCTCCTAAATAGAGACACAATAACACACTGAACTGTTACAGTAGTTCACCTCCTTGAGACACAATAACACACTGAACTGTTACAGTAGTTCACCTCCTAGAGACACTATAACACACTGAACTGTTACAGTAGTTCACCTCTTAGAGACACTATAACACACTGAACTGTTACAGTAGTTCACATCCTGGTGACACTATAACACACTGAACTGTTACAATAGTTCACCTCCTAAATAGAGACACAATAACACACTGAACTGTTACCGTAGTTCACCTCCTTGAGACACAATAACACACAAAACTGTTACAGTAGTTCACCTCCTAGAGACACTATAACACACTGAACTGTTACAGTAGTTCACCTCCTTGAGACACAACACTACACTGAACTGTTACAGTAGTTCACCTCCTAGAGACACTATAACACACTGAACTGTTACAGTAGTTCACCTCCTGGTGACACTATAACACACTGAACTGTTACAGTAGTTCACCTCCTGGTGACACTATAACACCCTGAACTGTAACAGTAGTTCACATCCTAGTGACACCATAACACACTGAAATGTTACAGTAGTTCACCTCCTAGAGACACTATAACACACTGAACTGTTACAGTAGTTCACCTCCTAGAGAGAGCCACTATAACACCCGGAACTGTTACAGTAGTTCACCTCCTTGAGACACAATAACACACTGAACTGTTACAGTAGTTCACCTCCTAGCGAGAGACACAATAACACACTGAACTGTTACAGTAGTTCACCTCCTAGAGACACTATAACACACTGAACTGTTACAGTAGTTCACCTCTTAGAGACACTATAACACACTGAACTGTTACAGTATTACACATCTTAGTGAGAGACACTATTACACACTGAACTGTTACAGTAGTTCACCTCCTAGAGACACTATAACACACTGAACTGTTACAGTAGTTCACCTCTTAGAGACACTATAACACACTGAACTGTTACAGTAGTTCACATCCTGGTGACACTATAACACACTGAACTGTTACAGTATTTAATGTCTTAGTGAGAGACACTATAACACACTGAACTGTTACAGTAGTTCACCTCCTAGTGACACTATAAAACACTGAACTGTTACAAAAGGTCACCTCCTTGAGACACAATAACACACGGAACTGTTACATTAGTTCACCTCCGAGAGACACTATAACACACTGAACTGTTACAGTAGTACACCTAGAGAGAGACACTATAACACACTGAGCTGTTACAGTAGTTCACCTCCTTGACACACAATAACACACTGAACTGTCACAGTAGTTCACCTCTTAGAGACACAATAACACACTGAACTGTTACAGTAGTTCACCTCCTAGAGACACTATAACACACTGAACTGTTACAGTAGTTCACCTCCTAGAGACACTATAACACACTGAACTGTTACAGTAGTTCACCTCCTAGAGAGAGCCACTATAACACCCTGAACTGTTACAGTAGTTCACCTCCTTGAGACACAATAACACACTGAACTGTTACAGTAGTTCACCTCCTAGAGACACTATAACACACTGAACTGTTACAGTAGTTCACCTCCTAGAGACACTATAACACACTGAACTGTTACAGTAGTTCACCTCTTAGAAACACTATAACACACTGAACTGTTACAATAGTTCACCTCCTAGAGACACTATAACACACTGAACTGTTACAATAGTTCACCTCCTAGAGACACTATAACACACTGAACTGTTACAGTAGTTCACCTCCTAGAGACACTATAACACACTGAACTGTTACAGTAGTTCACCTCCTAGAGACACTATAACACACTGAACTGTTACAGTAGTTCACATCCTTGACACACAATAACACACTGAACTGTCACAGTAGTTCACCTCTTAGAGACACAATAACACACTGAACTGTTACAGTAGTTCACCTCCAAGAGACACTATAACACACTGAACTGTTACAGTAGTTCACCTCCTAGAGACACTATAACACACTGAACTGTTACAGTAGTTCACCTCTTAGAGACACTATAACACATTGAACTGTTACAGTAGTTCACATCCTGGTGACACTATAACACAATGAACTGTTACAGTAGTTCACCTCCTAGTGACACTATAACACACTGAACTGTTACAAAAGGTCACCTCCTTGAGACACAATAACACACGGAACTGTTACAGTAGTTCACCTCCGAGAGACACTATAACACACTGAACTGTTACAGTAGTACACCTAGAGAGAGACACTATAACACACTGAGCTGTTATAGTAGTTCACCTCCTTGACACACAATAACACACTGAACTGTCACAGTAGTTCACCTCTTAGAGACACAATAACACACTGAACTGTTACAGTAGTTCACCTCCTTGAGACACAAGAACACACTGAACTGTTACAGTAGTTCACCTCATTGTGACACTATAACACACTGAACTGTTACAGTAGTTCACCTCATTGTGACACTATAACACAAAGAACTGTTACAGTAGTTCACCTCCTTGAGACACAACACTACACTGAACTGTTACAGAGTTCACATCCTAGAGACACTATAACACACTGAACTGTTACAGTAGTTCACCTCCTAGAGACACAACAGTACACTGAACTGTTACAGTAGTTCACATCTTAGTGAGAGACACTATAACACACTGAACTGTTACAGTAGTTCACCTCATTGTGACACTATAACACACTGAACTGTTACAGTAGTTCACCTCCTAGAGACACATTAACACACTGAAATGTTACAGTAGTTCACCTCCTAGAGACACTATAACACACTGAACTGTTACAGTAGTTCACCTCCTAGAGACACTATAACACACTGAACTGTTACAGTAGTTCACCTCCTAGAGACACATTAACACACTGAAATGTTACAGTAGTTCACCTCCTAGAGACACTATAACACACTGAACTGTTACAGTAGTTCACCTCTTAGAGACACTATAACACACTGAACTGTTACAGTAGTTCACATCCTGGTGACACTATAACATACTGAACTGTTACAATAGTTCACCTCCTAAATAGAGACACAATAACACACTGAACTGTTACAGTATTTAATGTCTTAGTGAGAGACACTATAACACACTGAACTGTTACAGTTGTTCACCTACTAGTGACACTATAACACACTGAACTGTTACAAAAGGTCACCTCCTGGAGACACAATAACACACGGAACTGTTACAGTAGTTCACCTCCTAGAGTGATACACTATGTCACACAAAACCTATTACAGTAGTTCACCTCATTGTGACACTATAACACACTGAACTGTTACAGTAGTTCACCTCATTGTGACACTATAACACAAAGAACTGTTACAGTAGTTCACCTCCTTGAGACACAACACTACACTGAACTGTTACAGTAGTTGACCTCCTAGAGACACTATAACACACTGAACTGTTACAGTAGTTCACCTCCTAGAGACACTATAACACACTGAACTGTTACAGTAGTTCACCTCCTAGAGACACTATAACACACTGAACTGTTACAGTAGTTCACATCCTGGTGACACTATAACACAATGAATTGTTACAATAGTTCACCTCCTAAATAGAGACACTATAACACACTGAACTGTTACAATAGTTCACCTCCTAGAGACACTATAACACACTGAACTGTTACAATAGTTCACCTCCTAGAGACACTATAACACACTGAACTGTTACAGTAGTTCACCTCCTAGAGACACTATAACACACTGAACTGTTACAGTAGTTCACCTCCTAGAGACACTATAACACACTGAACTGTTACAGTAGTTCACATCCTTGACACACAATAACACACTGAACTGTCACAGTAGTTCACCTCTTAGAGACACAATAACACACTGAACTGTTACAGTAGTTCACCTCCAAGAGACACTATAACACACTGAACTGTTACAGTAGTTCACCTCCTAGAGACACTATAACACACTGAACTGTTACAGTAGTTCACCTCTTAGAGACACTATAACACATTGAACTGTTACAGTAGTTCACATCCTGGTGACACTATAACACAATGAACTGTTACAGTAGTTCACCTCCTAGTGACACTATAACACACTGAACTGTTACAAAAGGTCACCTCCTTGAGACACAATAACACACGGAACTGTTACAGTAGTTCACCTCCGAGAGACACTATAACACACTGAACTGTTACAGTAGTACACCTAGAGAGAGACACTATAACACACTGAGCTGTTATAGTAGTTCACCTCCTTGACACACAATAACACACTGAACTGTCACAGTAGTTCACCTCTTAGAGACACAATAACACACTGAACTGTTACAGTAGTTCACCTCCTTGAGACACAAGAACACACTGAACTGTTACAGTAGTTCACCTCATTGTGACACTATAACACACTGAACTGTTACAGTAGTTCACCTCATTGTGACACTATAACACAAAGAACTGTTACAGTAGTTCACCTCCTTGAGACACAACACTACACTGAACTGTTACAGAGTTCACATCCTAGAGACACTATAACACACTGAACTGTTACAGTAGTTCACCTCCTAGAGACACAACAGTACACTGAACTGTTACAGTAGTTCACATCTTAGTGAGAGACACTATAACACACTGAACTGTTACAGTAGTTCACCTCATTGTGACACTATAACACACTGAACTGTTACAGTAGTTCACCTCCTAGAGACACATTAACACACTGAAATGTTACAGTAGTTCACCTCCTAGAGACACTATAACACACTGAACTGTTACAGTAGTTCACCTCCTAGAGACACTATAACACACTGAACTGTTACAGTAGTTCACCTCCTAGAGACACTATAACACACTGAACTGTTACAGTAGTTCACATCCTTGACACACAATAACACACTGAACTGTCACAGTAGTTCACCTCTTAGAGACACAATAACACACTGAACTGTTACAGTAGTTCACCTCCAAGAGACACTATAACACACTGAACTGTTACAGTAGTTCACCTCCTAGAGACACTATAACACACTGAACTGTTACAGTAGTTCACCTCTTAGAGACACTATAACACATTGAACTGTTACAGTAGTTCACATCCTGGTGACACTATAACACAATGAACTGTTACAGTAGTTCACCTCCTAGTGACACTATAACACACTGAACTGTTACAAAAGGTCACCTCCTTGAGACACAATAACACACGGAACTGTTACAGTAGTTCACCTCCGAGAGACACTATAACACACTGAACTGTTACAGTAGTACACCTAGAGAGAGACACTATAACACACTGAGCTGTTATAGTAGTTCACCTCCTTGACACACAATAACACACTGAACTGTCACAGTAGTTCACCTCTTAGAGACACAATAACACACTGAACTGTTACAGTAGTTCACCTCCTTGAGACACAAGAACACACTGAACTGTTACAGTAGTTCACCTCATTGTGACACTATAACACACTGAACTGTTACAGTAGTTCACCTCATTGTGACACTATAACACAAAGAACTGTTACAGTAGTTCACCTCCTTGAGACACAACACTACACTGAACTGTTACAGAGTTCACATCCTAGAGACACTATAACACACTGAACTGTTACAGTAGTTCACCTCCTAGAGACACAACAGTACACTGAACTGTTACAGTAGTTCACATCTTAGTGAGAGACACTATAACACACTGAACTGTTACAGTAGTTCACCTCATTGTGACACTATAACACACTGAACTGTTACAGTAGTTCACCTCCTAGAGACACATTAACACACTGAAATGTTACAGTAGTTCACCTCCTAGAGACACTATAACACACTGAACTGTTACAGTAGTTCACCTCCTAGAGACACTATAACACACTGAACTGTTACAGTAGTTCACCTCCTAGAGACACATTAACACACTGAAATGTTACAGTAGTTCACCTCCTAGAGACACTATAACACACTGAACTGTTACAGTAGTTCACCTCTTAGAGACACTATAACACACTGAACTGTTACAGTAGTTCACATCCTGGTGACACTATAACATACTGAACTGTTACAATAGTTCACCTCCTAAATAGAGACACAATAACACACTGAACTGTTACAGTATTTAATGTCTTAGTGAGAGACACTATAACACACTGAACTGTTACAGTTGTTCACCTACTAGTGACACTATAACACACTGAACTGTTACAAAAGGTCACCTCCTGGAGACACAATAACACACTGAACTGTTACAGTAGTTCACCTCCTAGAGTGATACACTATGTCACACAAAACTGTTACAGTAGTTCACCTCATTGTGACACTATAACACACTGAACTGTTACAGTAGTTCACCTCATTGTGACACTATAACACAAAGAACTGTTACAGTAGTTCACCTCCTTGAGACACAACACTACACTGAACTGTTACAGTAGTTGACCTCCTAGAGACACTATAACACACTGAACTGTTACAGTAGTTCACCTCCTAGAGACACTATAACACACTGAACTGTTACAGTAGTTCACCTCCTGGAGACACATTAACACACTGAAATGTTACAGTAGTTCACCTCCTAGAGACACTATAACACACTGAACTGTTACAGTAGTTCACCTCTTAGAGACACTATAACACACTGAACTGTTACAGTAGTTCACATCCTGGTGAAACTATAACATACTGAACTGTTACAATAGTTCACCTCCTAAATAGAGACACAATAACACACTGAACTGTTACAGTATTTAATGTCTTAGTGAGAGACACTATAACACACTGAACTGTTACAGTTGTTCACCTACTAGTGACACTATAACACACTGAACTGTTACAAAAGGTCACCTCCTGGAGACACAATAACACACGGAACTGTTACAGTAGTTCACCTCCTAGAGTGATACACTATGTCACACAAAACTGTTACAGTAGTTCACCTCATTGTGACACTATAACACACTGAACTGTTACAGTAGTTCACCTCATTGTGACACTATAACACAAAGAACTGTTACAGTAGTTCACCTCCTTGAGACACAACACTACACTGAACTGTTACAGTAGTTGACCTCCTAGAGACACTATAACACACTGAACTGTTACAGTAGTTCACCTCCTAGAGACACTATAACACACTGAACTGTTACAGTAGTTCACATCCTGGTGACACTATAACACAATGAATTGTTACAATAGTTCACCTCCTAAATAGAGACACTATAACACACTGAACTGTTACAGTAGTTCACCTCCTAGTGACACTATAACACACTGAACTATAACAAAAGGTCACCTCCTTGAGACACAATAACACACGGAACTGTTACAGTAGTTCACCTCCGAGAGACACTATAACACACTGAACTGTTACAGTAGTACACCTAGAGAGAGACACTATAACACACTGAGCTGTTACAGTAGTTCACCTCCTTGACACACAATAACACACTGAACTGTCACAGTAGTTCACATCTTAGAGACACAATAACACACTGAACTGTTACAGTAGTTCACCTCCTAGAGACACTATAACACACTGAACTGTTACAGTAGTTCACCTCCTAGAGAGAGCCACTATAACACCCTGAACTGTTACAGTAGTTCACCTCCTTGAGACACAATAACACACTGAACTGTTACAGTAGTTCACCTCCTAGAGACACTATAACACACTGAACTGTTACAGTAGTTCACATCCTGGTGACACTATAACACACTGAACTGTTACAATAGTTCACCTCCTAAATAGAGACACAATAACACACTGAACTGTTACAGTATTTAATGTCTTAGTGAGAGACACTATAACACACGGAACTGTTACAGTAGTTCACCTCCGAGAGACACTATAACACACTGAACTGTTATAGTAGTACACCTCCTAGAGAGAGACACTATAACACACTGAGCTGTTACAGTAGTTCACCTCCTTGACACACAATAACACACTGAACTGTCACAGTAGTTCACCTCTTAGAGACACAATAACACACTGAACTGTTACAGTAGTTCACCTCCAAGAGACACTATAACACACTGAACTGTTACAGTAGTTCACCTCCTAGAGACACTATAACTCACTGAACTGTTACAGTAGTTCACCTCCTAGAGACACTATAACACACTGAACTGTTACAGTAGTTCACCTCTTAGAGACACTATAACACACTGAACTGTTACAGTAGTTCACCTCCTAGAGACACTATAACACACTGAACTGTTACAGTAGTTCACCTCCTAGAGACACTATAACACACTGAACTGTTACAGTAGTTCACCTCCTAGCGAGAGACACTATAACACACTGAACTGTTACAGTAGTTCACCTCCTAGAGACACTATAACTCACTGAACTGTTACAGTAGTTCACCTCCTAGAGACACTATAACACACTGAACTGTTACAGTAGTTCACCTCCTAGAGACACTATAACACACTGAACTGTTACAGTAGTTCACCTCCTAGAGACACTATAACACACTGAACTGTTACAGTAGTTCACATCCTGGTGACACTATAACACAATGAACTGTTACAGTAGTTCACCTCCTAGTGACACTATAACACACTGAACTGTTACAAAAGGTCACCTCCTTGAGACACAATAACACACGGAACTGTTACAGTAGTTCACCTCCGAGAGACACTATAACACACTGAACTGTTACAGTAGTACACCTAGAGAGAGACACTATAACACACTGAGCTGTTATAGTAGTTCACCTTCTTGACAGACAATAACACACTGAACTGTTACAGTAGTTCACCTCCTAGAGACACTATAACACACTGAACTGTCACAGTAGTTCACCTCCTTGAGACACAAGAACACACTGAACTGTTACAGTAGTTTACCTCCTTGAGACACAACAGTACACTGAACTGTTACAGTAGTTCACCTCCTAGAGAAACTATAACACACTGAACTGTTACAGTAGTTCACCTCATTGTGACAGTATAAAACACTGAACTGTTACAGTAGTTCACCTCCTTGAGACACAAGAACACACTGAACTGTTACAGTAGTTCACCTCCTTGAGACACAACAGTACACTGAACTGTTACAGTAGTTCACCTCCTTGAGACACAACAGTACACTGAACTGTTACAGTAGTTCACCTCATTGTGACACTATAACACACTGAAATGTTACAATAGTCCACCTCCTAGAGACACTATAACACACTGAACTGTTACAGTAGTTCACCTCCTAGTGACACAACAGTACACTGAACTGTTACAGTAGTTCACCTCCTTGAGACACAACAGTACACGGAACTGTTACAGTAGTTCACCTCCAAGAGACACTATAACACACTGAACTGTTACAGTAGTACACCTAGAGAGAGACACTATAACACACTGAGCTGTTATAGTAGTTCACCTTCTTGACACACAATAACACACTGAACTGTTACAGTAGTTCACCTCCTAGAGACACTATAACACACTGAACTGTTACAGTAGTTCACCTCTTAGAGACACTATAACACACTGAACTGTTACAGTAGTTCACATCCTGGTGACACTATAACATACTGAACTGTTACAATAGTTCACCTCCTAAATAGAGACACAATAACACACTGAACTGTTACAGTATTTAATGTCTTAGTGAGAGACACTATAACACACTGAACTGTTACAGTTGTTCACCTACTAGTGACACTATAACACACTGAACTGTTACAAAAGGTCACCTCCTGGAGACACAATAACACACGGAACTGTTACAGTAGTTCACCTCCTAGAGTGATACACTATGTCACACAAAACTGTTACAGTAGTTCACCTCATTGTGACACTATAACACACTGAACTGTTACAGTAGTTCACCTCATTGTGACACTATAACACAAAGAACTGTTACAGTAGTTCACCTCCTTGAGACACAACACTACACTGAACTGTTACAGTAGTTGACCTCCTAGAGACACTATAACACACTGAACTGTTACAGTAGTTCACCTCCTAGAGACACTATAACACACTGAACTGTTACAGTAGTTCACCTCCTAGAGACACTATAACACACTGAACTGTTACAGTAGTTCACCTCCTAGAGACACATTAACACACTGAAATGTTACAGTAGTTCACCTCCTAGAGACACTATAACACACTGAACTGTTACAGTAGTTCACCTCTTAGAGACACTATAACACACTGAACTGTTACAGTAGTTCACATCCTGGTGACACTATAACATACTGAACTGTTACAATAGTTCACCTCCTAAATAGAGACACAATAACACACTGAACTGTTACAGTATTTAATGTCTTAGTGAGAGACACTATAACACACTGAACTGTTACAGTTGTTCACCTACTAGTGACACTATAACACACTGAACTGTTACAAAAGGTCACCTCCTGGAGACACAATAACACACGGAACTGTTACAGTAGTTCACCTCCTAGAGTGATACACTATGTCACACAAAACTGTTACAGTAGTTCACCTCATTGTGACACTATAACACACTGAACTGTTACAGTAGTTCACCTCATTGTGACACTATAACACAAAGAACTGTTACAGTAGTTCACCTCCTTGAGACACAACACTACACTGAACTGTTACAGTAGTTGACCTCCTAGAGACACTATAACACACTGAACTGTTACAGTAGTTCACCTCCTAGAGACACTATAACACACTGAACTGTTACAGTAGTTCACATCCTGGTGACACTATAACACAATGAATTGTTACAATAGTTCACCTCCTAAATAGAGACACTATAACACACTGAACTGTTACAGTAGTTCACCTCCTAGTGACACTATAACACACTGAACTATAACAAAAGGTCACCTCCTTGAGACACAATAACACACGGAACTGTTACAGTAGTTCACCTCCGAGAGACACTATAACACACTGAACTGTTACAGTAGTACACCTAGAGAGAGACACTATAACACACTGAGCTGTTACAGTAGTTCACCTCCTTGACACACAATAACACACTGAACTGTCACAGTAGTTCACATCTTAGAGACACAATAACACACTGAACTGTTACAGTAGTTCACCTCCTAGAGACACTATAACACACTGAACTGTTACAGTAGTTCACCTCCTTGAGATACTAAAACACACTGAACTGTTAACGTAGTTCACCTCCTTGAGACACAAAAGTACACTGAACTGTTACAATAGTTCATCTCCTAGAGACACTATAACACACTGAACTGTTAGAGTAGTTCACCTCCTTGTGACACTATACCACACTTAACTGTTACAGTAGTTCACCTCCTTGAGACACAACAGTACACTGAACTGTTACAATAGTTCATCTCCTAAAGACACTATAACACACTGAACTGTTTCAGTAGTTCACCTCCTTGAGACACTATACCACACTTAACTGTTACAGTAGTTCACCTCCTTGAGACACAACAGTACACTGAACTGTTACAATAGTTCATCTCCTAAAGACACTATAACACACTGAACTGTTTCAGTAGTTCACCTCCTTGAGACACTATACCACACTTAACTGTTACAGTAGTTCACCTCCTTGAGACACAACAGTACACTGAACTGTTACAATAGTTCATCTCCTAGAGACACAATAGTACACTGATCTGTTACAGTAGTTCACCTCATTGTGACACAACAGTACACTGAACTGTTACAGTAATTCACCTCCTAGAGACACAATAACACACTGAACTGTTACAGTAGTTCACCTCTTAGAGACACAATAACACACTGAACTGTTAGAGTAGTTCACCTCTTAGAGACACAATAACACACTGAACTGTTACAGTAGTTCACCTCCTAGAGACACTATAACACACTGAACTGTTACAAAAGGTCACCTCCTGGAGACACAATAACACACGGAACTGTTACAGTAGTTCACCTCCTAGAGTGATACACTATGTCACACAAAACTGTTACAGTAGTTCACCTCATTGTGACACTATAACACACTGAACTGTTACAGTAGTTCACCTCATTGTGACACTATAACACAAAGAACTGTTACAGTAGTTCACCTCCTTGAGACACAACACTACACTGAACTGTTACAGTAGTTGACCTCCTAGAGACACTATAACACACTGAACTGTTACAGTAGTTCACCTCCTAGAGACACTATAACACACTGAACTGTTACAGTAGTTCACATCCTGGTGACACTATAACACAATGAATTGTTACAATAGTTCACCTCCTAAATAGAGACACTATAACACACTGAACTGTTACAGTAGTTCACCTCCTAGTGACACTATAACACACTGAACTATAACAAAAGGTCACCTCCTTGAGACACAATAACACACGGAACTGTTACAGTAGTTCACCTCCGAGAGACACTATAACACACTGAACTGTTACAGTAGTACACCTAGAGAGAGACACTATAACACACTGAGCTGTTACAGTAGTTCACCTCCTTGACACACAATAACACACTGAACTGTCACAGTAGTTCACATCTTAGAGACACAATAACACACTGAACTGTTACAGTAGTTCACCTCCTAGAGACACTATAACACACTGAACTGTTACAGTAGTTCACCTCCTTGAGATACTAAAACACACTGAACTGTTAACGTAGTTCACCTCCTTGAGACACAAAAGTACACTGAACTGTTACAATAGTTCATCTCCTAGAGACACTATAACACACTGAACTGTTAGAGTAGTTCACCTCCTTGTGACACTATACCACACTTAACTGTTACAGTAGTTCACCTCCTTGAGACACAACAGTACACTGAACTGTTACAATAGTTCATCTCCTAAAGACACTATAACACACTGAACTGTTTCAGTAGTTCACCTCCTTGAGACACTATACCACACTTAACTGTTACAGTAGTTCACCTCCTTGAGACACAACAGTACACTGAACTGTTACAATAGTTCATCTCCTAGAGACACTATAACACACTGAACTGTTTCAGTAGTTCACCTCCTTGAGACACAACAGTACACTGAACTATTACAGTAGTTCAGCTCCTAGAGACACAATAGTACACTGATCTGTTACAGTAGTTCACCTCATTGTGACACAACAGTACACTGAACTGTTACAGTAATTCACCTCCTAGAGACACAATAACACACTGAACTGTTACAGTAGTTCACCTCTTAGAGACACAATAACACACTGAACTGTTAGAGTAGTTCACCTCTTAGAGACACAATAACACACTGAACTGTTACAGTAGTTCACCTCCTAGAGACACAATAACACACTGAACTGTTACAGTAGTTCACCTCTTAGAGACACAATAACACACTGAACTGTTGCAGTAGTTCACCTCCTTGAGACACAACACTACACTGAACTGTTAGAGTAGTTCACCTCCTAGAGACACTATAACATACTGAACTGTTACAGAAGTTCACCTCCTTGAGACACAACACTACAATGAACTGTTACAGTAGTTCACCTCCTAGAGACACTATAACACACTGAACTGTTACAGTAGTTCACCTCCTAGTGAAACTATAACACACTGAAATGTTATAGTAGTTCACATCCTGGTGACACTATAACACACTGAACTGTTAGAGTAGTTCACCTCCTAGAGACAGTATCACACTGAACTGTTACAGTAGTTCACCTCCTTGAGACACTATAACACACTGAACTGTTACAGTAGTTCACCTCCTAGAGAGAGACACTATACCACACTGAACTGTTACAGTAGTTCACCTCCTTGAGACACAAAAGTACACTGAACTGTTACAATAGTTCATCTCCTAGAGACACTATAACACACTGAACTGTTACAGTCGTTCACCTCCTTGAGACACAACAGTACACTGAACTGTTAGAGTAGTTCACCTCCTTGTGACACTATACCACACTGAACTGTTACAGTAGTTCACCTCCTTGATACACAACAGTACACTGAACTGTTACAATAGTTCATCTCCTAGAGACCTTATACCACACTGAACTGTTACAGAAGTTCACCTCCTGGTGACACGATAACACACGGAACTGTTACAGTAGTTCACCTCCTTGAGACACAACAATACACTGAACTGTTACAGTAGTTCACCCCCTAGAGACACAATAACACACTGAACTGCTACAGTAGTTCACCTCCTAGAGACACTATAACACACGGAACTGTTACAGTAGTTCACATCCTGGTAATACTTTTACACACTGAACTGTTACAGTAGTTCACCTCCTTGAGACACAACAGGAGACTGAACTGTTACAGTAGTTCACCTCTTAGAGACACTATAACACACTGAACTGTTACAGTAGTTCACCTCCTTGAGACACAACAGGATACTGAACTGTTACAGTAGTTCACCTCTTAGAGACACTATAACACACTGAACAGTTACAGTAGGTCACCACCTTGAGACACAATAGTACACTGATCTGTTACAGTAGTTCACCTCATTGTGACACAACACTACACTGAACTGTTACAGTAGTTCACCTCCTAGAGACACTATAACACACTGAATTGTTACAGAAGTTCACCTCCTTGAGACACAACACTACAATGAACTGTTACAGTAGTTCACCTCCTAGAGACACTATAACACACTGAACTGTTAGAGTAGTTCACCTCCTAGAGACACTATAACACACTGAACTGTTACAGAAGTTCACATTCTGGTGACACTATAACACACTGAACTGTTACAGAAGTTCACCTCCTTGAGACACAACAGTACACTGAACTGTTACAGTAGTTCACCTCCTAGAGACACTATAACACACTGAACTGTTACAGTTGTTCACCTACTAGTGACACTATAACACACTGAACTGTTACAAAAGGTCACCTCCTGGAGACACAATAACACACGGAACTGTTACAGTAGTTCACCTCCTAGAGTGATACACTATGTCACACAAAACTGTTACAGTAGTTCACCTCATTGTGACACTATAACACACTGAACTGTTACAGTAGTTCACCTCATTGTGACACTATAACACAAAGAACTGTTACAGTAGTTCACCTCCTTGAGACACAACACTACACTGAACTGTTACAGTAGTTGACCTCCTAGAGACACTATAACACACTGAACTGTTACAGTAGTTCACCTCCTAGAGACACTATAACACACTGAACTGTTACAGTAGTTCACATCCTGGTGACACTATAACACAATGAATTGTTACAATAGTTCACCTCCTAAATAGAGACACTATAACACACTGAACTGTTACAGTAGTTCACCTCCTAGTGACACTATAACACACTGAACTATAACAAAAGGTCACCTCCTTGAGACACAATAACACACGGAACTGTTACAGTAGTTCACCTCCGAGAGACACTATAACACACTGAACTGTTACAGTAGTACACCTAGAGAGAGACACTATAACACACTGAGCTGTTACAGTAGTTCACCTCCTTGACACACAATAACACACTGAACTGTCACAGTAGTTCACATCTTAGAGACACAATAACACACTGAACTGTTACAGTAGTTCACCTCCTAGAGACACTATAACACACTGAACTGTTACAGTAGTTCACCTCCTTGAGATACTAAAACACACTGAACTGTTAACGTAGTTCACCTCCTTGAGACACAAAAGTACACTGAACTGTTACAATAGTTCATCTCCTAGAGACACTATAACACACTGAACTGTTAGAGTAGTTCACCTCCTTGTGACACTATACCACACTGAACTGTTACAGTAGTTCACCTCCTTGATACACAACAGTACACTGAACTGTTACAATAGTTCATTTCCTAGAGACCTTATACCACACTGAACTGTTACAGAAGTTCACCTCCTGGTGACACGATAACACACGGAACTGTTACAGTAGTTCACCTCCTTGAGACACAACAATACACTGAACTGTTACAGTAGTTCACCCCCTAGAGACACAATAACACACTGAACTGCTACAGTAGTTCACCTCCTAGAGACACTATAACACACGGAACTGTTACAGTAGTTCACATCCTGGTAATACTTTTACACACTGAACTGTTACAGTAGTTCACCTCCTTGAGACACAACAGGAGACTGAACTGTTACAGTAGTTCACCTCTTAGAGACACTATAACACACTGAACTGTTACAGTAGTTCACCTCCTTGAGACACAACAGGATACTGAACTGTTACAGTAGTTCACCTCTTAGAGACACTATAACACACTGAACAGTTACAGTAGGTCACCACCTTGAGACACAATAGTACACTGATCTGTTACAGTAGTTCACCTCATTGTGACACAACACTACACTGAACTGTTACAGTAGTTCACCTCCTAGAGACACTATAACACACTGAATTGTTACAGAAGTTCACCTCCTTGAGACACAACACTACAATGAACTGTTACAGTAGTTCACCTCCTAGAGACACTATAACACACTGAACTGTTAGAGTAGTTCACCTCCTAGAGACACTATAACACACTGAACTGTTACAGAAGTTCACATTCTGGTGACACTATAACACACTGAACTGTTACAGAAGTTCACCTCCTTGAGACACAACAGTACACTGAACTGTTACAGTAGTTCACCTCCTAGAGACACTATAACACACTGAACTGTTACAGTTGTTCACCTACTAGTGACACTATAACACACTGAACTGTTACAAAAGGTCACCTCCTGGAGACACAATAACACACGGAACTGTTACAGTAGTTCACCTCCTAGAGTGATACACTATGTCACACAAAACTGTTACAGTAGTTCACCTCATTGTGACACTATAACACACTGAACTGTTACAGTAGTTCACCTCATTGTGACACTATAACACAAAGAACTGTTACAGTAGTTCACCTCCTTGAGACACAACACTACACTGAACTGTTACAGTAGTTGACCTCCTAGAGACACTATAACACACTGAACTGTTACAGTAGTTCACCTCCTAGAGACACTATAACACACTGAACTGTTACAGTAGTTCACATCCTGGTGACACTATAACACAATGAATTGTTACAATAGTTCACCTCCTAAATAGAGACACTATAACACACTGAACTGTTACAGTAGTTCACCTCCTAGTGACACTATAACACACTGAACTATAACAAAAGGTCACCTCCTTGAGACACAATAACACACGGAACTGTTACAGTAGTTCACCTCCGAGAGACACTATAACACACTGAACTGTTACAGTAGTACACCTAGAGAGAGACACTATAACACACTGAGCTGTTACAGTAGTTCACCTCCTTGACACACAATAACACACTGAACTGTCACAGTAGTTCACATCTTAGAGACACAATAACACACTGAACTGTTACAGTAGTTCACCTCCTAGAGACACTATAACACACTGAACTGTTACAGTAGTTCACCTCCTTGAGATACTAAAACACACTGAACTGTTAACGTAGTTCACCTCCTTGAGACACAAAAGTACACTGAACTGTTACAATAGTTCATCTCCTAGAGACACTATAACACACTGAACTGTTAGAGTAGTTCACCTCCTTGTGACACTATACCACACTTAACTGTTACAGTAGTTCACCTCCTTGAGACACAACAGTACACTGAACTGTTACAATAGTTCATCTCCTAAAGACACTATAACACACTGAACTGTTTCAGTAGTTCACCTCCTTGAGACACTATACCACACTTAACTGTTACAGTAGTTCACCTCCTTGAGACACAACAGTACACTGAACTGTTACAATAGTTCATCTCCTAGAGACACTATAACACACTGAACTGTTTCAGTAGTTCACCTCCTTGAGACACAACAGTACACTGAACTATTACAGTAGTTCAGCTCCTAGAGACACAATAGTACACTGATCTGTTACAGTAGTTCACCTCATTGTGACACAACAGTACACTGAACTGTTACAGTAATTCACCTCCTAGAGACACAATAACACACTGAACTGTTACAGTAGTTCACCTCTTAGAGACACAATAACACACTGAACTGTTAGAGTAGTTCACCTCTTAGAGACACATAACACACTGAACTGTTACAGTAGTTCACCTCCTAGAGACACTATAACACACTGAACTGTTACAAAAGGTCACATCCTGGAGACACCAATAACACACAGAACTGTTACAGTAGTTCACCTCCTAGAGTGATACACTATGTCACACAAAACTGTTACAGTAGTTCACCTCATTGTGACACTATAACACACTGAACTGTTACAGTAGTTCACCTCATTGTGACACTATAACACAAAGAACTGTTACAGTAGTTCACCTCCTTGAGACACAAACACTACACTGAACTGTTACAGTAGTTGACCTCCTAGAGACACTATAACACACTGAACTGTTACAGTAGTTCACCTCCTTAGAGACACTATAACACACTGAACTTTCCAGTAACACTGAAATGTTACAGTAGTTCACCTCCTGGAGACACTATAAAAACAATGACTGTTACAGTAGTTCACCTCCTAAAGAGGACACTATAACACACTGAACTGTTACAGTAGTCACTCCTAGGGACACTATAACACACTGAACATACAAAGTAGTTCACCTCCTTGAGACACAATAAACACACTGAACTGTACAGTAGTCACCTCCGAAGACACTAAACACACTGAACTGTTACAGTAGTTCACCTAGAGAGACACTATAACCACTGAACTGTTACAGTAGTTCACCTCCTTGACACACAATAACACACTGAACTGTCACAGTAGTTCACCTCTTAGAGACACAAAAACACTGAACTGTTACAGTAGTTCACCTCCTAGAGACACTATAACACACTGAACTGTTACAGTAGTTCACCTCCTTGAGACACTAAACACACTGAACTGTTACAGTAGTTCACCTCCTTGAGACACAAAGTACATGAACTGTTACAGTAGTTCAT
>NW_022264219.1:7500-32927 GCF_002021735.2 Oncorhynchus kisutch | reverse complement strand
CCACCTCCTCCATGCTTCAACAGATGAGGTGTTAGTCATACTTAGCCCTTAACACTTCAGAAATTATAGTGCTGGTTTTTTTATCAGCAGTCACATCATCACTAAATACAAGGGAACCAGTTCCATCGGCATCCGCCCACGCCATAACACCACCTCCTCCATGCTTCACAGATGAGGTGTTAGTCATACTTAGCCCTTAACACTTCAGAAATTATAGTGCTGTTTTTTTTTATCAGCAGTCACATCATCACTAAATACAAGGGAACCAGTTCCATCGGCATCCGTCCACGCCCATAACACCACCTCCTCCATGCTTCACAGATGAGGTGTTAGTCATACTTAGCCCTTAACACTTCAGAAATTATAGTGCTGTTTTTTTATCAGCAGTCACATCATCACTAAATACAAGGGAACCAGTTCCATCGGCATCCCGCCCACGCCATAACACCACCTCCTCCATGCTTCACAGATGAGGTGTTAGTCATACTTAGCCCTTAACACTTCAGAAATTATAGTGCTGTTTTTTATCAGCAGTCACATCATCACTAAATACAAGGGAAACCAGTTCCATCGGCATCCG
This sequence comes from Oncorhynchus kisutch, assembly GCF_002021735.2. Lineage (NCBI taxonomy): Eukaryota > Metazoa > Chordata > Actinopteri > Salmoniformes > Salmonidae > Oncorhynchus > Oncorhynchus kisutch. The sequence continues at coordinate 32,347 of NW_022264219.1, read as the reverse complement.
TCCACGCCATAACAACCACCTCCTCCATGCTTCACAGATGAGGTGTTAGTCATGCTTCTCTTCCCATCGTTCTGGTACAAGTTGATCTTGTCATCAGGATGTTGTTCCAGAAACTGTACAGGCTTTTTTTTTAATTTAACTTTTATTTTTTTACATGTTTTTATGGCAAACTGTAATGTGGTCTTCCTGTTTTTGAGGTTTTGCAGTCTTGTGGTAAACCGTCTGTATTTACTCTGGTGAAGTCTTCTCTTTGTTGTTGACTTTGACACAGATACGCCTGCCTCCTGGAGGCTGTTCTTGATCTGGCCAACTGTTGTGAAAATGGGTTTTCTTCTCCATGGAAAGAATGATTCTGTCATCCACCACAGTTGTTTTCCGTTTTTCTTCTGGGCCTTTTGGTTCCTGAGCTCACCAGTGTGTTCTTTCTGTTTATTAAAGAATGTACCAAATAGTTGATTTGGACCTCATGTTTTTGCTGTCTCTCTGAGGGGTTTGTTTTAGATTTTCAGCCCAGTAATGTCTTGCCTCACTGGCAGTGACGGCTCTCTCTGGACTTCATAGTGAGGGTTAAACAGTAACAGATTCCCAATGTCACACTTGACCTTTTATCTGCTTACTTTGTAAATGAACAAATGAGGGAATAACACACCTGGCCATTTGAACACTGAGCAGGCAATTGTCCAATTACTTTTGGTCCCTTAAAAAGGGGGGGGGGGGGCACATATTAAATGTGATGTAATTCCTACAACCTTTCACCCGATTTGGATGTAAATACCCTCAAATTCAAGCTAAAAGCACTTTCTGCTCATATTCATGATTCAATGTCAACTCTAATATGCTGTGGTAGACAGCTACAATATAATAACTTGGTCAATGTCCAAATACTTATGGACCTGGCTGTATGTGTCAATATTTCCTGAGCTTTCTCTCCTAGATATAGGACAGACACTTCAAAACCTTATTTATTTATTATTAATTATATTATTTATTTTTGTCCCCTTTTTTTGGTAGTTACAGTCTTGTCTCATCGCTGCAACTCCCGTACGGACTCGGGAGAGGCGAAGGTCGAGAGCCGTGCGTCCTCCGAAACACGACCCAAACTAGTCGCACTGCTTCTTGACACAATGCCCACTTAACCCGGGAAGCCAGCCGCACCAAATGTGTGGGGAGGAAACACTGTATACCGTGGTGACCGTGTCAGCGTGCACTGCACCCGGGACGCCACAGGAGTCGTTAGTGCGCGATGGGAAAAGAACATCCCTGCCGGTCAAACCCTCCATTATCCCGGACGGCGCTGGGTCAATTGTGCGCCGCCCCATGGGTCTCCCGGTCGCGCCTGGCTGCTACAGAGCCTGGACTCGAACCCAGAATCTCTAGTGGCACAGCTAGCACCACGATGCAGTGCCTTAGACCACTACGCCACTAAGGAGGCCTCAAAACCTTAGTTCTCATGATTCATTTTTTACTGCCTGTTTTGCTATTTATTAATGTGTTAATCAATGTGTTTCTATGGGCTATAGTGGTAAAGGCCAAATTTCAATATTTTATATTTATTTGTATTTTTTGACCTACAGAGGTCCTAAAATTCCCAATCATACAGCTAAATGATCCATGGTAGGACCCTCTTAAAACAATTCCATATGTCAGATTAGTAGGAGGGAGGACCCTCTTAAAACAATTCCATATGTCAGATTAGTAGGAGGGGGGACCCTCTTAAAACAATTCCATATGTCAGATTAGTAGGAGGGGGGGACCCTCTTAAAACAATTCCATATGTCAGATTAGTAGGAGGGGGGACCCTCTTAAAACAATTCCATATGTCAGATTAGTAGGAGGGAGGACCCTCTTAAAACAATTCCATATGTCAGATTAGTAGGAGGGAGGACCCTCTTAAAACAATTCCATATGTCAGATTAGTAGGAGGGAGGACCCTCTTAAAACAATTCCATATGTCAGATTAGTAGGAGGGAGGACCCTCTTAAAACAATTCCATATGTCAGATTAGTAGGAGGGGGGGCCCTCTTAAACAATTCCATATGTCAGATTAGTAGGGGGGGGGGGACCCTCTTAAAACAATTCCATATGTCAGCCCCAATATACCGTACAGTCAAGTCATATGAGTCAATGGTAGAACTATAGCGCCCCCTGTTGGTTCAATAGGACTGCGTCACTATGGGGGCGTTGCATGGCTTTCTGAAAGGGGGTAGTGACAACCGTGGCAGACTGTCAACTTAACAGGAATCAGAAAATAAACTTCATAACAAATGTTTTCATGTTTGTGTAAAATTCTAAAGTCTAGAATGAGGTTGGGAACGAATGGGAGGGAATGTGACCTCTCCAGGTACTAAACCGCATCTCAAACAGCACCATAAACTTCCCCTTCTTGCCTCCTAAAACAGGAAATGAGACCTGACCCTGAGCGGGAGTCTGAGGCTGTAAACAGGAAATTAAGAGGTTCAGACCTGACCCTGAGAGGGAGTCTGAGGCTGTAAAACAGGGAAATGAGACCTGACCCTGAGAGGGAGTCTGAGGCTGTAAAACAGGAAATGTGACCTGACCCTGAGAGGGAGTCTGAGGCTGTAAAACAGGAAATGAGACCTGACCCTGAGAGGGACTCAGAGGCTGTAAAACAGGAAATGAAGAGGTTCAGACCTGACCCTGAGAGGGAGTCTGAGGCTGTAAATCCGGAAATGAGACCTGACCCTGTGCGGGATTCTGAGGCTGTAAAACAGGAAATGAAGAGGTTCAGACCTGACCCTGAGAGGGAGTCTGAGGCTGTAAAACAGGAAATGAAGAGGTTCAGACCTGACCCTGAGAGGGAGTCTGGGCTGTAAAACAGGAAATGAAGTGGTTCAGACCTGACCCTGAGAGGGACTCTGAGGCTGTAAAACAGGAAATGAGACCTGACCCTGAGAGGGAGTCTGAGGCTGTAAAACAGGAAATGAAGGGGTTCAGACCTGACCCTGAGAGGGAGTCTGAGGCTGTAAAACAGGAAATGAAGAGGTTCAGACCTGACCCTGAGAGGGAGTCCGTGTGCCCTAGCTGTCAGTCTAGTTTAGAATACCTCCGTCTCACTGTCTGTCACAGCCTGGTGCGTTTCAAAAGTCCTACTGGACAGCTCCATATTGGACAGCTGGACAACACCAAATTGGACAGCTGGACAACACCATATTGGACAGCTGGACAACACCATATTGGACAGCTGGACAACACCATATTGGACAACACATATTGGACAGCACCATATTGGACAACACCATATTGGACAGCTGGACAACACCATATTGGACAGCTGGACAACACCATATTGGACAGCTGGACAACACCATATTGGACAGCATCATATTGGACAACACCATATTGGACAACACCATATTGGACAACACCATATTGGACAACTGGACAACACCATATTGGACAGCTGGACAACACCATATTGGACAACTGACAACACCATATTGGACAGCTGGACAACACCATATTGGACAACACCATATTGGACAGCTGGACAACACCATATTGGACAACTGACAGCACCATATTGGACAGCTTGGACAGCACCATATTGGACAGCTGGACAACACCATATTGGACAACTGACAACACCATATTGGACAGCTGGACAACACCATATTGGACAACACCATATTGGACAGCTGGACAACACCATATTGGACAGCTGGACAACACCATATTGGACAACACCATATTGGGACAGCTGGACAACACCATATTGGACAACACCATATTGGACAACACCATATTGGACAACACCATATTGGACAACACCATATTGGACAGCTGGACAACACCATATTGGACAGCTGGACAACACCATATTGGACAACTGGACAACACCATATTGGACAACTGGACAACACCATATTGGACAGCTGGACAACACCATATTGGACAGCTGGACAACACCATATTGGACAGCTGGACAGCACCATATTGGACAGCATCATATTGGACAGCTGACAACACCATATTGGACAACACCATATTGGACAGCTGGACAGCACCATATTGGACAGCACCATATTGGACAACACCATATTGGACAGCTGGACAGCACCATATTGGACAACACCATATTGGACAACTGACAACACCATATTGGACAACACCATATTGGACAGCTGGACAGCACCATATTGGACAGCACCATATTGGACAACACCATATTGGACAGCACCATATTGGACAGCTGGACAGCACCATATTGGACAACACCATATTGGACAGCTGGACAACACCATATTGGACAGCACCATATTGGACAGCTGGACAACACCATATTGGACAGCTGGACAACACCATATTGGACAGCATCATATTGGACAACACCATATTGGACAACACCATATTGGACAACACCATATTGGACAACTGGACAACACCATATTGGACAGCTGGACAACACCATATTGGACAACTGACAACACCATATTGGACAGCTGGACAACACCATATTGGACAACACCATATTGGAGAGCTGGACAACACCATATTGGACAACACCATATTGGACAGCTGGACAACACCATATTGGACAACACCATATTGGACAACTGACAACACCATATTGGACAGCTGGACAACACCATATTGGACAACACCATATTGGACAACACCATATTGGACAACACCATATTGGACAGCTGGACAACACCATATTGGACAACTGGACAACACCATATTGGACAACTGGACAACACCATATTGGACAGCTGGACAACACCATATTGGACAGCTGGACAACACCATATTGGACAGCTGGACAGCACCATATTGGACAGCATCATATTGGACAGCTGGACAACACCCCTATGGACAACACCATATTGGACAGCTGACAGCACCATATTGGACAGCACCATATTGGACAACACCATATTGGACAGCTGGACAGCACCATATTGGACAACACCATATTGGACAACTGACAACACCATATTGGGACAACACCATATTGGACAGCTGGACAGCACCATATTGGACAGCACCATATTGGACAGCACCATATTGGACAGCTGGACAGCACCATATTGGACAGCTGGACAGCACCATATTGGACAGCTGGACAGCACCATATTGGACAGCACCATATTGGACAACACCATATTGGACAGCACCATATTGGACAGCTGGACAGCACCATATTGGACAACACCATATTGGACAGCTGGACAACACCATATTGGACAGCACCATATTGGACAGCTGGACAACACCATATTGGACAGCTGGACAACACCATATTGGACAGCATCATATTGGACAACACCATATTGGACAACACCATATTGGACAACACCATATTGGACAACTGGACAACACCATATTGGACAGCTGGACAACACCATATTGGACAACTGACAACACCATATTGGACAGCTGGACAACACCATATTGGACAACACCATATTGGAGAGCTGGACAACACCATATTGGACAACACCATATTGGACAGCTGGACAACACCATATTGGACAACACCATATTGGACAACTGACAACACCATATTGGACAGCTGGACAACACCATATTGGACAACACCATATTGGACAGCTGGACAACACCATATTGGACAGCTGGACAACACCATATTGGACAACACCATATTGGACAGCTGGACAACACCATATTGGACAGCTGGACAACACCATATTGGACAACACCATATTGGACAGCTGGACAACACCATATTGGACAACACCATATTGGACAACACCGTATTGGACAACACCATATTGGACAACACCATATTGGACAACATCATATTGGACAGCTGGACAACACCATATTGGACAGCTGGACAACACCATATTGGACAACTGGACAACACCATATTGGACAGCTGGACAACACCATATTGGACAACTGACAACACCATATTGGACAGCATCATATTGGACAGCTGGACAACACCATATTGGACAACACCATATTGGACAGCTGGACAGCACCATATTGGACAGCACCATATTGGACAGCACCATATTGGACAGCACCATATTGGACAGCACCATATTGGACAGCTGGACAGCACCATATTGGACAGCTGGACAGCACCATATTGGACAGCTGGACAGCACCATATTGGACAGCACCATATTGGACAGCTGGACAACACCATATTGGACAGCACCATATTGGACAGCACCATATTGGACAGCTGGACAACACCATATTGGACAGCACCATATTGGACAGCTGGACAGCACCATATTGGACAACACCATATTGGACAGCAACATATTGGACAACACCATATTGGACAGCTGGACAGCACCATATTGGACAGCTGGACAACACCATATTGGAGAGCACCATATTGGACAGCACCATATTGGACAACACCATGTTGGACAGCTGGACAGCACCATATTGGACAGCTGGACAGCACCATATTGGACAGCTGGACAGCACCATATTGGACAGCTGGACAGCACCATATTGGACAACACCATATTGGACAGCTGGACAGCACCATATTGGACAGCTGGACAGCACCATATTGGACAGCTGGACAGCACCATATTGGACAGCTGGACAGCACCATATTGGACAGCTGGACAGCACCATATTGGACAGCTGGACAGCACCATATTGGACAGCTGGACAGCACCATATTGGACAACGCCATATTGGACAGCTGGACAGCACCATATTGGACAGCTGGACAGCACCATATTGGACAGCTGGACAGCACCATATTGGACAGCTGGACAGCACCATATTGGACAGCTGGACAACACCATATTGGACAGCTGGACAGCACCATATTGGACAACACCATATTGGACAGCTGGACAGCACCATATTGGACAACACCATATTGGACAGCTGGACAACACCATATTGGACAGCCACCATATTGGACAACACCATATTGGACAACACCATATTGGACAGCTGGACAACACCATATTGGACAACACCATATTGGACAGCTGGACAACACCATATTGGACAGCTGGACAACACCATATTGGACAGCTGGACAACACCATATTGGACAACACCATATTGGACAGCTGGACAAACACCATATTGGACAGCTGGACAACACCATATTGGACAACACCATATTGGACAGCTGGACAACACCATATTGGACAACACCATATTGGACAGCTGGACAACACCATATTGGACAAACACCATATTGGACAGCTGGACAGCACCATATTGGACAACACCATATTGGACAGCTGGACAACACCATATTGGACAACACCATATTGGACAACACCATATTGGACAGCTGGACAACACCATATTGGACAGCTGGACAACACCATATTGGACAGCACCATATTGGACAACACCATATTGGACAACACCATATTGGACAACACCATATTGGACAACACCATATTGGACAGCTGGACAACACCATATTGGACAACACCATATTGGACAGCTGGACAACACCATATTGGACAACACCATATTGGACAGCACCATATTGGACAACACCATATTGGACAGCTGGACAACACCATATTGGACAGCTGGACAACACCATATTGGACAACTGGACAGCACCATATTGGACAGCTGGACAACACCATATTGGACAGCTGGACAACACCATATTGGACAGCACCATATTCAATCCAATATAGTGTTTGTTATACAGCTCATTTATTTTGCATAAAAGGTACAGTAATCCTTAACACAGTTGTGCTAGCAGGAACACTTGTTTGTTTTGGACTATAGAGAATAGGGTGTATTTTGGTCCGAAATGGCACCCTATTCCCTTATAATAGTGCACTACTTTTGACCAGCGCTGGTCTACAGCAGTGGACTATAGAGAATAGGGTGCCATTTGGGACCCTGGTTTGAACAGATACTGTTGGGACAAAAATAGTCTGTCAGAACTATAAGTCTCTATTGTCAGAACCCAGATCCTGAAATACAATGACCTGGTAATGGGGATGTGCTCTCCTCATCGTTAAGACCCCTCCAGGGTTTAACATAGCTGCTCCTCATAGTTAAGACCCCTCCAGGGTTTAACATAGCTGCTCCACATAGTTAAGACCCCTCCAGGGTTTAACATAGCTTCTCCCTCCCCATAGTTAAGACCCCTCCAGGGTTTAACATAGCTGCTCCTCATAGTTAAGACCCCTCCAGGGTTTAACATAGCTGCTCCACATAGTTAAGACCCCTCCAGGGTTTAACATAGCAGCTCCCCATAGTTAAGACCCCTCCAGGGTTTAACATAGCTTCTCCCTCCCCATAGTTAAGACCCCTCCAGGGTTTAACATAGCTGCTCCTCATAGTTAAGACCCCTCCAGGGTTTAACATAGCTGCTCCCTGTGGTCACTGCTATATTTGTTGTCTCTGTCTGGCAGGACCATAGGCAGGGAAGGAAGCCCTGCCATTCATGTTTAATGAGATAGTCTATTAATGCACTTATGTCTCAGTAGTTCCAGCCTCAGGGCAACAGCACCAGGTACATTGATACATGGTGGGAGGGAACACGTCTGTAGAGAGACTCATTAATGCATGGTTCTATATTGAGGGGTACAGTAGGTTGCCTCTGATATCTTGACAGGTCAGTGACAGATTATTAGCTACCTGATCTGGGTATGAATTCTAGAGCAGACGAAGTGGACTAAGTACATTTGCTTATATAGATACACGAACCCGGTTTATATTGTAAAAAAAAACATAATCTATCAGGTTAGTATTGATCCATACAGACACTGTTCTCCCGTGCCAACCGAGGACCAAGGACATTGTCTGAGCCAACTCTGTATAACCCCTTTAGTCCTTAGTTATAATTAGCCTATGGCATCCATTCTGTTCCCGCTTCGGGGCCTAGAGGACATTCTGTGTTACCAGACATCTGTTGACAGTTCTCATAAAACACACGAATCGAAGGAATGGCAGCACAGGTCATTGCTATGCTGCCTGACTGTCTGGGAGGTATTGTTGTCTTGGCTGTCGTGTCTGCCTGGTGCGTTGCCCACATAGTGTTTTCTCACACTGTACTTGGTGTTGTTTTTCTCAGTAAAGTGATCAGTATTTTATGTGCCTTTTATTAGTGCTGTCATGTTACAAAACTTCCCATTAGGATGTGTTCTTGTTTTGACTCATTTGACTGTCAGGAAATACTTCCTCTGACCTCTGCCCTCTGACCTCTGCCCTCTCTATGTAGGCCTAGAATTAAAACATGTTATTTTTAATTTTTTTAAGTGCAATTTCTTAAATATTAATTATAGGAGAGATAGGAGAGTTTATCAGCCCTTCTACTATTGCTGTGTTTTGACATTCAGTGACTTCCTCTGATCTCTGCCCTCTGACCTCTGCCCTCTCTGAGTAAATATTCATAACATGGTCAATAGGAGAGTTTATCAGCCCTTCTACTACTGCTGTGTTTTGACATTCAGTGACTTCCTCTTCCTCTGCCTCACTTGACGACAGTAAAACATTTACACAATGTGGACATATGAATGAACAGACGAATAATGAAGCTTCTAACCTTTCTCTGCTGTTTCTCCCAGGCGGGGTCCAGGAGCAGGTCTCTGTCCCACTCGTCATCCTGGATGGTGTAGTCATTATTCTGCTGTTCCTGCATCTGCATCGTGTATCCATTATTATAGTCTACTGATGTCTGCATCGTGTATCCATTATTATAGTCTACTGATGTCTGCATCGTCTGGCTCTGCATCGTCTGGTTCTGCATCATCTGGTTCTGCATCATCTGGGTCTGCATCGTCTGCATCATGAAGCTCTAGAACAACACACCTGACTACAGGACAACAGGTGGTGAACAGGAGACAAGACAACAACAATAAACCTTTTGTGTGAGTTTCTTCTCCTGAAGTCACTGCTGCAGCTTGGTCAGAAGATGTGTTGGGGGATTTGGAGTCAGAAAGCTGATCAGTCAGTCAGTGTCCTCTCTCTCTGTCTCTCACTCTCTCTCTCTCTCTGTCTCTCTCTCTGTCTCTCTCTCTCCCTCTCTCCCTCTCTCTCTTCCTCTCTCTCTCTTCTCTCTCTCTCTTCTCTCTCTCTCCCACTCTCTCTGTCTCTCTCTCTGTCTCTCTCTCTCCCACTCTCTCTCCCTCTCTCTCTCTGTCTCTCTCTCTCTCTGTCTCTCTCTCTCTCTGTCTGTCTCTCTCTCTCCCACTCTCTCTCTCCCTCTCTCTCTCTGTCTCTCTCTCTCTCTCTGTCTCTCTCTCTCTTCTCTCTCTCTCTCTCTTCTCTCTCTCTCTCTCTCTCTCTCTCTCCTCTCTCTCTTCCTCTCTCTCTCTCTCTCTTCCTCTCTCTCTCTCTCTCTCTCTCTCTCTCTCTCTCTCTCTCTCTCTTCTCTCTCTCTCTCTCTCTCTCTCTCTCTCTCTCTCTCTTCCTCTCTCTCTCTCTCTCTCTCTTCTCTCTCTCTCTCTCTCTCTCTCTCTCTCTCTCCGAGTGTCTGTCTGTCCCTTGTTGTCCTTGGACTGCCCTGCAGCAGTTGTCCAGGCAGAGAATGTACCTACTAGTTATAGTTGGGTGTCGTGTGTCACAGTGACCAATAAGAAATTGTCATCCGTTGTGTGATCATTCAGAATGAGAGTCTATTATTGGTTACACCTAGTGTTGACTGTCTTCCTGAGACCATGGAGTTAAATCCAGAGCCTTCGGGAAAGTATTCAGACCCCGACTCTTCCCACATTTTGGTACGTTACAGCCTTAATCTAAAATGGATTATGTAAAACAATATCCTCAGCAATCTACACACAATACCCCATAATGACATCACAATACCCCATAATGACATCACAATACCCCATAATGACATCACAATACCCTATAATGACATCACAATACCCTATAATGACAAAGCGAAAACAGATTTTTGGCAAATTTGTTAAACAGAAATACCCTATTTACATAAGTATTCAGACCCTTTGCTATGAGACTTGAAATTGAGCTCAGGTGCATCCTGTTTTCATTAATCATCCTTGAGATGTTTCTTCAACTTGATTGGAGTCCACCTGTGGTAAATTCAATTGATTGGATATGATTTGGAAAAGCACACACCTGTCTATATAAGATCCCACAGTTAACAGTGCATGTCAGAGCAAAAACTAAGCCATAAGGTCGAAGGAATTGTCTGTTGAGATCTGAGACAGGATTGTGTAGAGGCACAGAAGGTACCAAAAAATGTCTGCAGCATTGAAGGTCCCCAAGAACACAGTGGCCTCCATCATTCTTAAATGGAAGGAGTTTGGAACCACCAAGACTCTTCGTAGAGCTGGTCACCTGGCCAAACTGAGCAATTGGGAAAGAAGGGCCTTGGTCTGGTAGGTGACCAAGGTCCCGATGGTCACTCTGACAGAGCTCTAGAGTCCCTCTGTGGAGATGGGAGAACCTTCCACCAATTAGGCATTTATGGTAGAGTGGCCAGACGGAAGCCACTCCTCAGTAAAAGGCACATGACAGCCCGCTTGGAGTTTGCAAAAAGGCACCTAAAGACTCTCAGACCATGAGAAGCAAGACTCTCTGGTCTGATGAAACCAAGATTGAACTCTTTGGCTTGAATGCCAAGCGTCATGTCTGGAGGAAACCTGGCACCATCCCTACTTGAAGCATGGTGGTGGCAGCATCATGCTGTGGGGATTTTTTTCAGCGGCCAGGACTGGGAGACTAGTCAGGATCGAGGGAAAGATGAACGGAGCAAAGTACAGAGAGATCCTTGATGAAAACCTGCTCCAGAACACTCAGGACCTCAGATTGGGGGTGAAGGTTCACCTTTCAACAGGACAACAACCATAAGCACACAGCCAAGATAACGCAGGAGTGGCTTCGGGACAAGTCTCTGAATGTCCTTGAGTAGCCCATTAGTAACTTGGTCAAAAATAATAGCACCGATTGACCTAAAGGTGACGCTGTTAGAAGCAGTCTCACTTAAACCCTCATATTCGCCATCCTGTTTGACCTCGAGACTTGAAACTTGACACGTAGGTTCTTCCTTCATGGTGAACAAATGTGCATCAAAGGCCCATAAAGTCCATCAGGATATATCTCGGAAATGTATGGAAAAGCTTTGAAAAACGCTCTTCTCATGAACCATGAATCCAAATTACACAGAATTAGCACGTTACGTAGTCCCATGGTACATCTCTTAACTTAGGTTGAGAAAAGCTAAGGCATTAGTTAAGTGATATGAGTTATTGATTATTTAGTTAAGTGATATGTCTGAGTTATTGATAAATTATTTAAGTGATATGAGTTATTGATAAATTAGTTAAGTGATATGAGTTATTGATAAATTAGTTAAGTGATATGAATTATAGATAAATTAGTTAAGTGATATGAGTTATTGATAAATGAGTTAAGTGATATGAGTTATTGATAAATTAGTTAAGTGATATGAGTTATTGATACATTATTTAAGTGATATGAGTTATTGATAAATTAGTTAAGTGATATGAGTTATTGATAAATTAGTTAAGTGACATGTCTGAGTTATTGATAAATTAGTTAAGTGACATGTCTGAGTTATTGATAAATTAGTTAAGTGATATGAGTTATTGATAAATTAGTTAAGTGACATGTCTGAGTTATTGATAAATTAGTTAAGTGACATGTCTGAGTTATTGATTATTTAGTTAAGTGATATGAGTTATTGATAAATTAGTTAAGTGATATGAGTTATTGATAAATTATTTAAGTGATATGAGTTATTCATTATTTAGTTAAGTGATATGTCTGAGTTATTGATAAATTATTTAAGTGATATGAGTTATTGATAAATTAGTTAAGTGACATGTCTGAGTTATTGATAAATTAGTTAAGTGATATGAGTTATTGATAAATTAGTTAAGTGACATGTCTGAGTTATTGATAAATTAGTTGAGTGATATGAGTTATTGATAAATTAGTTAAGTGACATGTCTGAGTTATTGATAAATTAGTTAAGTGATATGAGTTATTGATAAATTAGTTAAGTGATATGTCTGAGTTATTAATTATTTAGTTAAGTGATATGAGTTATTGATAAATTAGTTAAGTGACATGTCTGAGTTATTGATAAATTATTTAAGTGATATGAGTTATTGATAAATTAGTTAAGTGACATGTCTGAGTTATTGATAAATTAGTTAAGTGACATGTCTGAGTTATTGATAAATTAGTTAAGTGACATGTCTGAGTTATTGATAAATTATTTAAGTGATATGAGTTATTGATAAATTAGTTAAGTGACATGTCTGAGTTATTGATAAATTAGTTAAGTGACATGTCTGAGTTATTGATAAATTATTTAAGTGATATGAGTTATTAATGAATTAGTTAAGTGACATGTCTGAGTTATTGATAAATTAGGAAATTCAGATTTTACGTGTCCATTTGAAATCCTTTGTAAATTCACTTCACAATTTTAAACATTTTAGGGTCATCAAAGACAATTTTAAACATTTAAAGACAGTAGCATGATGAACCATGTTAATGTTAGCAACGGTATCTTAAAAGGAAATTATTAACAATTCACCTTTTTTGACTCTGCTACACTAATACTTAAAATAATCATAAAAAGTAATATTCTCATGGACTGAAAGTCAGATTCACAACAAATGTGGTATTTGGACTCATCACAATAGTTTTTTAAAGAGTTTGAGAAAATAGCATTGATGCATTCAAAGATGGCCACACTATACCAGTAAATGCATATTAGCTCATATGCTAAAATATGCTAAAAATGGTTTAAATAATCTTCTTCTCATAAACCATAGGACCAACTGAAGCCACATGTGGAATGTAGGCCCATGGTACATGTCTTAACCTAGTTTGAGAAAAGCTAAAGGTCAAAAATATGGTTATTGAGTTATTGACAAACCCCCCCCCCCCAAAAAAAATCAGATTTTATCTGTCAATTTAAACCGCTGTAAATCGACTCCACAGTGGCCTATCAACGTGAAATTTGTCATCGCTATCATGGACGTCCTGAACATGAACCACGCTGAATTTGGTAATGATAGACACTATAAAACACAAGGAAACTATGAACAACTCATTCTTTGTCTTTGTAACGCTAATGGCTAATGGCTAATGGAAAATGGCTAATGGATAATGGCTAATGGCTAATGGATAATGGCTAATTGATAATGGCTAATGGATAATGGATCATGGCTAATGGATAATGGCTAATGGCTACAAAATCATCTTCTCATCATGAAGGTCAGATTCACTCCAGATTTTTGTATTTAGACTCATTAATCAATCAAATGTATTTATAAAGCCCTTCTTACATCAGCTGATGTCACAAAGTGCTGTACAGAAACCCAGCCTAAAACCCCAAACAGTAACGCAGATGCTGATAATTCTATCAGTCTTTAATGGTTTTTAAGAAACAATTGTTGCTTCATTCAAATATGACCACACCTATAGATGCACGTTAGCACAAATGCTAATGCTAAAAATACACATAAATCTGCTCCCGATGTGGCGCAGCGGTCTACTGTATGTCAGTGCTAGTGGAGTCACTACAGACCCTGGTTTGATTCCAGGTTATTGGGAGTCCCACAGAGTAGCGCACAATTGGCCCAGCGTTGTCCGGGTTTGGCCTGGGTAGGCCGTCATTGTACATAAGAATTTATTCTTCTCTTTGATTTGGACATTTTCCACACAACGTACAATGTATAAACATCAAACATATACTAGGAAAAGCCTTAAACGTTACAATGTTTTTGTAATAACGTCATCTATTCACCTTTAATAACAAAACAAAAACGACATACATTTTCATATTCCATCTATCGTCATGACCACCATTGTGGCTAACAGAAACCATTGTTCCAAAGTCCCTTTAGTTCATGTTTAATGTTCTGATGTTCTCCATAGTAACAGGACAAAAGGAATTTATCTGTGGCCTAAGACTTACCATGGGCGTGAGGGGTCATTCTTAACTGACTTGCCTAGTTAAATAAAGGTTAAATAAATAAAAAAAGAACCATAAGTCATATTGACTCCAGATTTGGTATGTAGAATCAATGAATTAGCCTCGATTAAATTCTAGAATGATTAGTTGCTGCATTCAAAGTGAGCCACGCTTCACCACTAGATGGCGCCATATCACACCAGGGCATAAATGTCACACGATGACATTTAAACCTTTATGCCTTCAGAAAGTATTCCCTGTTACGTTGTGTTACAGCTTGAAGTTTGATTACAGCAGATTCAGCTGCATTCAAAGTCGACCACGCTACATCCAGCCATCTTGACACAACTGTGGGAATCACTGGAGTCAACATGGGCCCAGCATCTCTGTGGAATGCTTTCCACACCTTGTAGAGTCTATGCCCCCACGATTTGAGGCTGTTCTAAGGGCAAATGTGGGTGCCGCTCAATATTAGGAAGCGTATATATAGATGTCCTACCCTACCTCTTTCAGGAAATAAATTAAATGCAGTATTAGCCTGATATTTATTTAATGAATGATGTGTTAAGCTTCTAAATTACAGCCTCTGTTTCTCGTGTATTATACACCTGCGCCCTGCTAGCCTGTTAAACAACGCCCCTCTTAGAGTCCAAGGAAAAGATAAACTAGAATAGCCCCTCTTAGAGTCCAAGGAAAAGATAAACTAGAATAGCCCCTCTTAGAGTCCAAGGAAAAGATAAACTAGAATAGCCCCTCTTAGAGTCCAAGGAAAAGATAAACTAGAATAGCCCCTCTTAGAGTCCAAGGAAAAGATAAACTAGAATAGCCCCTCTTAGAGTCCAAGGAAAAGATAAACTAGAATAGCCCCTCTTAGAGTCCAAGGAAAAGATAAACTAGAATAGCAGTTCCCCATAATAAAACAACTCCTAGTGGATGGATCCACTACAGATCCACTACAGAGGGCAGCAGTTCCCCATGATGATACAACAACTCCTAGTGGATGGATCCACTACAGAGGGCAGCAGTTCCCCATGATGATACAACAACTCCTAGTGGATGGATCCACTACAGAGGACAGAGGGCAGTAGTTCCCCATGATGATACAACAACTCCTAGTGGATGGATCCACTACAGAGGGCAGTAGTTCCCCATGATGATACAACAACTCCTAGTGGATGGATCCACTACAGAGGGCAGCAGTTCCCCATGATGATACAACAACTCCTAGTGGATGGATCCACTACAGAGGACAGCAGTTCCCCATGATGATACAACAACTCCTAGTGGATGGATCCACTACAGAGGGCAGCAGTTCCCCATGATGATACAACAACTCCTAGTGGATGGATCCACTACAGAGGGCAGTAGTTCCCCATGATGATACAACAACTCCTAGTGGATGGATCCACTACTACTAGGCCTCTATGAGAAAGAGATACTGTAGAGGCAGATGTGGTTATGTGAAAGCTGCTACGGAAAACTCCTCGACCAGACAAGTTCCTCCTGTGGACAGGAAGAAGACCAGCTTCAAACTCATCCGTAACTATAACACTGTGCTTTATGTTTTTTGGTGTGATAACACTGTATGACATATGATACTGCCCGGTTGTAACAAGAATAGTGTGTTTTAACAACATGGGTTACGATATGCATAGGACATCAACAACATGTAAGTGCTTATTGTAGATGTGCAATACCATGTAATACTGTTTATACAATAAACAGCACAAATACTCAAAAACAAAAACAGGAAGTTGTAAAAAAAATTTTGGAGCCAACT
The DNA here is from genome assembly GCF_002021735.2 of Oncorhynchus kisutch. Lineage (NCBI taxonomy): Eukaryota > Metazoa > Chordata > Actinopteri > Salmoniformes > Salmonidae > Oncorhynchus > Oncorhynchus kisutch. The sequence continues at coordinate 15,692 of NW_022264219.1, read as the reverse complement.
TCCTCTGTAATATGGCTGTTGCATTCCTTCCAAAATATGATTGTACCGACGCACAAATATCACAATAACATGGCTGTTTACAGCAACGATGCATAGCAGAGTAACCAGCAAATTATTACAAAATAATACGAAACATAAACAATTATTACAAAATAATACGAAACATAAACAATTATTACAAAATAATACGAAACATGACAAAATAATACAAGTATTACGATATTGTTACTTAGTACAGAAGTGCAAGACAATTTTATGAGTCGGTGGTGTCTTGTAATTCAGCTGAAAGACAGTTTTATGAGTCGTTGGTGTCTTGTAATTCAGCTGAAAGACAGTTTTATGAGTCGTTGGTGTCTTGTAATTCAGCTGAAAGACAGTTTTATGAGTCGTTGGTGTCTTGTAATTCAGCTGAAAGACAGTTTTATGAGTCGGTGGTGTCTTGTAATTCAGCTGAAAGACAGTTTTATGAGTCGGTGGTGTGTGTGTCTTGTAATTCAGCTGAAAGGCAGTTTTATGAGTCGTTGGTGTCTTGTAATTCAGCTGAAAGGCAGTTTTATGAGTCGTTGGTGTGTGTGTCTTGTAATTCAGCTGAAAGGCAGTTTTATGAGTCGTTGGTGTCTTGTAATTCAGCTGAAAGACAGTTTTATGAGTCGGTGGTGTGTGTGTGTCTTGTAATTCAGCTGAAAGACAGTTTTATGAGTCGGTGGTGTGTGTGTCTTGTAATTCAGCTGAAAGACAGTTTTATGAGTCGGTGGTGTGTGTGTCTTGTAATTCAGCTGAAAGACAGTTTTATGAGTCGTTGGTGTGTGTGTCTTGTAATTCAGCTGAAAGGCAGTTTTATGAGTCGTTGGTGTCTTGTAATTCAGCTGAAAGGCAGTTTTATGAGTCGTTGGTGTGTGTGTCTTGTAATTCAGCTGAAAGGCAGTTTTATGAGTCGTTGGTGTCTTGTAATTCAGCTGAAAGGCAGTTTTATGAGTCGTTGGTGTGTGTGTCTTGTAATTCAGCTGAAAGGCAGTTTTATGAGTCATTGGTGTGTGTGTGTCTTGTAATTCAGCTTAAAGGCTTGTGCTCGTGTCTAAATCCAACTCAGTTCATTAATTCACAATCAGGTCTCAAGATCAACCTGGAATCAGATTAACAGACATATTAATACTTGAACTAAGATGTATTTTTTGACATGTCATCAAATGTAATTGAATATACAGTACCGGTCAAAGGTTTAGACACACCTACTCATTCAAGGGGTTTTCTTTATTGGGGATTTTCTTATTTAGACGAGACTTGCTTGAGCCAAGAAACCAAGAAGGAGAGTGATGGAGTGCTGCATCAGATGACCTGGCCTCCACAATCACCCGACCTCAACCCAATTGAGATGGTTTGGGATGAGTTGGACCGCAGAGTGAAGGAAAAGCAGCCAACAAGTGATCAGCATATGTATAAACTCCTTCAAGACTGTTGGAAAAGCATTCCAGGTGAAGCTGGTTGAGAGAATGCCAAGAGTGTGCAAAGCTGTCATCAAGGCAAAGGGTGGCGACTTTGAAGAATCTCAAATATAAAATATAGTTTGATTTGTTTAACACTTGTTTTGGTTACTACATGATTCCATATGTGTTATTTCATAGTTTTGATGTCTTCACTATTATTCTACAATGTAGAAAATAGTAAAAAATAAAGAAAAACCCTTGAATGAGAAGGTGTCCAACCTTTTGACTGATACTGTACATTTTCAATGCATTTATCCAAAATTATTAAAGTCCTCTCCTTCACCCTTCACTGGAATTTAGAGAATAAATAATTGGAATTACATCAACAAATCCTTCTAAAAAATAGACCTTAAATGGAGATGGGAGAAATAAATAAAGACACATGACTGACAACATAACAGAGTCTGACAGGCGTTGCAGCCTTACATACATGACTGACAACATAACAGAGTCTGACAGGCGTTGCAGCCTTACATGGCATTACAATCTAGGATTTTACAAACAATGAATTTTCAAGAACTCCACTGGTCCACGTCTCTACAAATAAGGTGTCCTTGTGTGATCAAAGACGAGAATGTTGTCACTTGTTTGTAGAAGAACCAGCATTCGGAATGAGAAGACATCAGAAATGAAGCTTTTTAAACACATTGGAACAGTTAAATACACTTCAACGTTACTGAAGCAAACACCACATTGCTTGTCGTCTTTCTTTGGTCATTTCCTAATAAAGAATTTCCTGACCTTCAATAATACTATCAGTCTCTCTCCTCCTCTCCTCTCCTCTCCTCTCCTCTCCTCTCCTCTCCTCTCCTCTCCTCTCCTCTCCTCTCCTCTCCTCTCCTCTCCTCTCCTCTCCTCTCCTCTCCTCTCCTCTCCTCTCCTCTCCTCTCCTCTCCTCTCCTCTCCTCTCCTCTCCTCTCCTCCTCTCCCCTCCCCTCCCCTCCTCTTCTCCTCTCCTTTCCCCTCCCCTCTCTCCTCTTCTCCACTCCTCTCTCCTCCCCTCCTCTCCTCTCCTCCTCTCTCCTCTCCTCCTCTCCTTCTCTCTACTCTTCTCCTCCCCTCCTCTACCCTCTCCCCTCCCCTCCCCTCCTCTCCTCTCCCCTCTCCTCCCCTCCTTTCCTCTCCTCTCCTCTCCCTCTCCCTCTCCCTCTCCCTCTCAGAGACAGATGTTAATCTGTTTGGACAGCTCTCTCTCCAGGTCTGATATCAGCGTATCAAAGTCTTTGAGACTCAGTCTGCAGGTAAACGGGGCGTCAAAGTCCAGAACTAAGTCGTCTACGTACTGAGTCCACTCCACCTTCTTCACCTCCCTCTCTTCCTCCTCTTCCTCACTGTCGCTCCCTGCCACCTCGTCGTAGTCCGCATCGCCTCCGGACAGGAAGTCCCGCCCACACACGCTCCAGTCACCAGCATACCGGTTACAGGGCGGGCTCTCCAGTCGGCCCCGTCCACGTCGCGACACCACGCCCACGTCGTCCCCTGGGAGGTCCAGAGGCAGCGACAGGCCACGCTGGCAGCGCCGAGGCAGGGGGTTATGGGGCATGGGGCTGGGAGGGGAAGGAGGCGTGTCTGAACTGGAGGAGGGCTGGAGGAGGGTGGGAGGGTCGGGGTTGTCTGTCACTCTGTCTGTAGGAACTAAGGAGAAGCAAAGAGAGGAAAGGTTTCAAAACCCAGAGATGATGATGTTCTAAACATTTTCACTCACTTTAGTTGCCAGCGGTTTAGACATTAATGGCTGTGTGTTGAGTTATTTTGAGGCGACAGCAAATTTACACTGTTATACAAGCTGTACACTCACTACTTTACATTGTAGCAAAGTGTCATTTCTTCACATGAAAAGATATACTCAAATATTTACAAAAATGTGAGGGGTGTACTCACTTTTGTGATATACTGTATATATATACTAGAAGTATGTGGACAAATGATTTGGTTGTTTCAGTCACACCCGTTGCTGACAGGTGTATAAAATCGAGCCCACAGCCATGCAATCTCCATAGACAAACATCTCCTTCATTAAACATTTTATGAGAATTTTTTATTTTTTATTGAACCTTTATTTAACTAGGCAATTCAGTTAAGAACAAATTCTTATTTAAAATGACGACCTAGCCCGGCCAAACTCTAACCCGGACGACGCTGGGCCAATTGTGTGCCGCCCTATGGGGACTCCCAATCACAGCAGGTTGTGATACAGCCTGGAATCAAACCAGGGTCTGTAGTGACACCTCTTGCACTGAGATGCAGTGCCTTAGACCGCTGTGCCACTCGGGAGGCCCAAAGAGTCAGTTGGTCAAATTTCTGCCCTGCTAGAACTGGTCAGAATTGGTCAACTGTAAGTGTTGTTATTGTGAAATGGAAATGTCTAGGAGCAACAACGGCTCAGCAGCGAAGTGGTAGGCCATACAAGCTGCCAGAACAGGACCGTAGAGTGCTGGGGCAAGTAGAGCGTAAATATAGTCTGTCCACATAAGCTCACGGAACGGGAGCTGTAGAGCATAGCGTGTAAAAATCATCTGTCCTCGGTTGCAACACTCGGTACCGAGTTCCAAACTGATTCCCACAGCAATGTTCCAACATCTAGTGGAAAGCCTTCCCAGAAGAGTAGAGGCTGTTATAGCAGCAATGTTCCTACATCTAGTGGAAAGCCTTCCCAGAAGAGTGGAGGCTGTTATAGCAGCAATGTTCCAACATCTAGTGGAAAGCCTTCCCAGAAGAGTGGAGGCTGTTATAGCAGCAATGTTCCAACATCTAGTGGGAAAGCCTTCCCAGAAGAGTGGAGGCTGTTATAGCAGCAATGTTCCAACATCTAGTGGAAAGCCTTCCCAGAAGAGTGGAGGCTGTTATAGCAGCAATGTTCCAACATCTAGTGGGAAAGCCTTCCCAGAAGAGTGGAGGCTGTTATAGCAGCAAAGGGGGGGACCAACTCCATATTGATGTCCATGAATTTGGAATGAGACGTTAGACTAGCAGGTGTCCACGTACTTTTGGCCATACAGCATTCGGGAAAATATTCAGACCCTTTGACTTTCTCTGCGTTTTGTTACGTTCTAAAATGGATTAAATATTTCTACATATTTTTTTAATCCTCAATCTACACACAATAGCCCATAATGACATCACAATACCCCATAATGACCTCACAATACTCCATAATGACCTCACAATACCCCATAATGACCTCACAATACCCCATAATGACCTCACAATACTCCATAATGACCTCACAATACTCCATAATGACCTCACAATACTCCATAATGACCTCACAATACCCCATAATGATCTCACAATACCCCATAATGACATCACAATACCCCATAATGACATCACAATACCCCATAATGACAAAGCGAAAACAGAAATATCTTATTTACATAAGTATTCAGACCCTTTGCTTTGAGACTCAAAATTGAACTCAGGTGCATCCTGTTTCCATTGATCATCCTTGAGATGTTTCTACAACTTGATTGGAGTTCACCTGTGGTAAATTCAATTGATTGGACCTGATTTGGAAAGGCACACACCTGTCTATAAAACGTCCCACAGTTGTCAGAGCAAAAACCAAGCCATGAGGTCGAAGGAATTAGGGCTCAGAGACAGGATAGGGCTCAGAGACAGGATTGTGTCGAGGCACAGATCTGGGGAAGGGTACCAAAACATTTCTGCAGCATTGAAGGTCCCCAAGAACACAGTGGCCTCCATCATTCTGCAGCATTGAAGGTCCCCAAGAACACAGTGGCCTCCATCACTCTTAAATGGAAGAAGTTTGGAACCATGAAGACTTTAGCCGCCAAACTGAAGGGCCTTTAGGGAGGTGACCAAGTTCCTCTGTGTAGATGGGAGAACCTTCCAGAAGGACAACCATCTCTGTAGCACTCCACCAATCAGGCCTTTGTGGTAGAGTGGCCAGACGGAAGACACTCCTCAGTAAAAGGCACATGACAGCCCGCTTGGAGCATCTCTGGAGAGACCTGAAAATAGCTGTGCAGCGACGCTCCCCATCCAACCTGACAGAGCTTGAGAGGATCTACAGAGAAGAATGGGAGAAACTACCCAAATACAGGTGTGCCAAGCTTGTAGCGTCATACCAAAGAAGACTCAATGCTGTGATCGCTGCCAAAGGTGATTCAACAAAGTACTGAGTAAAGGGTCTGAATACTTATTTAAATGTGATATTTCAGTTTTTTAATATTGAATTATTATTATTTTATTTTTTTACTATTCTTTCTTTGTCATTATGGGGTATTGTGATGTCATTATGGGGTATTGTGATGTCATTATGGGGTATTGTGATGTCATTATGGGGTATTGTGATGTCATTGTGGGGTATTGTGATGTCATTATGGGGTATTGTGATGTCATTATGGGGTATTGTGATGTCATTATGGGGTATTGTGATGTCATTATGGGGTATTGTGATGTCATTATGGGGTATTGTGATGTCATTATGGTGTATTGTCTGTAGATTTGAGGGAAAAAAACGATTTAATAGATCTTAGACTAAGGCTGTAAAGTAACAACATGTGGAAAAAGTCAAGGGGTCTGAATACTTTCCAAAGGCCCTGAATAGTACAGTATCACTAGGAAACGGGAAGACTGGTTGAAACGACAAGATATTTGTTTCAAATGATTTCTCTGGTTGTAGTGAGGTCATATCCATCAGTTTGGACCGTTGGAAATGTCGGCCCACTTTGTCCCAACAGACACTTACTGGGCCAGAGCTGCAACAGGTAATGCAAGGCCTCGATGTGTCTCTTGAAGTCCACAGCACTGGCGATCTCCTCGCTGTGAGCAAAACTCCGTCCGCCCCTTCCACAGCTCCCCCCGCGCCCGCCCTGCCCGCCCTGTCCTGGTGCAGTGGGTCTCCAGGACTCCTGGGTGGGGGTCAGGAGCACTGGGCCAAAACACACAGCCAGGTTCTGACAGTTCATTCGGTTACAGTCACTGTAGGAGGCAACGAGGCTCAGATGGTCCAGGAGCAGAGAGAGGGTGGCCTGGAGAGAGAGAGGAGAGAGAAGAGGGTTAGACAGGGAGGACTGGAGGAGGCAACGAGGCTCAGATGGTCCAGGAGCAGAGAGAGGGTGGCCTGGGGAGAGGGGAGAGAGGAGAGGGTTACAGTCACTGTAGGAGGCAACGAGGCTCAGATGGTCCAGGAGCAGCGAAAGGGTGGCCTGGAGATAGAGGGGAGAGAGAGAAGAGGGTTGGACAGGGAGGACTGGAGAGAGAGAGAGAAGAGGGTTAGACAGGGAGGACTGGAGAGAGGGGAGAGAGAAGAGGGTTAGACAGGGAGGACTGGAGAGAGAGAGAAGAGGGTTAGACAGGGAGGACTGGAGACAGGGGAGAGAGAAGAGGGTTAGACAGGGAGGACTGGAGAGACGGGAGAGAGAAGAGGGTTAGACAGGGAGGACTGGAGAGAGAGAGAAGAGGGTTAGACAAGGTTAACCCTACCTAACCCTATCTAACCCTACCTAACCCTACCTAACACACTGTGAACCCTACCGAACCCTATCTAACCCTACCTAACCCTACCTAACCATATCTAACCCTATCTAACCCTACCTAACCCTATCTAACACACTGTGAACCCTACCGAACCCTACCTAACCCTAACCTAACACACTGTGAACCCTACCTAACCCTACCTAACCCTATCTAACCCTACCGAACCCTACCTAACCCTACCTAACCCTACCAAACACACTGTGAACCCTACCTAACCCCACCTAACCCTACCTAACCCTACCTAACCCTATCTAACCCTACCTAACCCTATCTAACCCTACCTAACCCTACCTAACCCTATCTAACCCTACCTAACCCTAACCCTATCTAACCCTACCTAACACACTGTGAACCCTACCTAACCCTATCTAACCCTATCTACCCTACCTAACTCTACCTAACCCTATATAACCCTATCTAACTCTACCTAACACACTGTGAACCCTACCTAACCCTATCTAACCCTACCTAACCCTATCTAACCCTACCGAACCCTATCTAACCCTACCTAACCCTACCTAACCCTATCGAACCCTACCTAACCCTACCTAACCCTACCAAACACACTGTGAACCCTACCTAACCCCACCTAACCCTATCTAACCCTACCTACGCTATCTAACCCTACCTAACCCTATCTAACCCTACCTAACCCTACCTAACCCTATCTAACCCTAACCCTATCTAACCCTACCTAACCCTATCTAACCCTACCTAACCCTATCTAACCCTACCTAACCCTATCTAACCCTACCTAACCCTATCTAACCCTACCTAATCCTACCTAACCCTACCTACCCCTAGCTAACCCTACCTAACCCTACCTACCCCTATCTAACCCTACCTAACCCTATCTAACCCTATCTAACCCTACCTAACCCTATCTAACCCTACCTAACCCTACCTAACCCTAACCCTATCTAACCCTACCTAACCCTCTATAACCCTACTTAACCCTACCTAACCCAATCTAACCCTATCTAACCCTACCTAACCCTATCTAACCCTACCTAACCTTACCTACCCCTATCTAACCCTACCTAACCCTACCTAACCCTAGCTAACCCTACCTAACCCTACCTAACCCTATCTAACCCTACCTAACCCTATCTAACCCTACCTAACCCTATCTAACCCTACCTAACCCTACCTAACCCTATCTAACCCAGACCACGTATTCACCCTGCACAATTTGTTATGAGG
>NW_022264219.1:0-2500 GCF_002021735.2 Oncorhynchus kisutch | reverse complement strand
CATCTAAGTTTAACTACGACCAAACCCCAAACCCTCCTACCGCTTCCTTTTACTAGGATCAGTTTCATTTGGTCCAATATATTGGTAAGGCTTCATCTAAGGTTTAACTACGACCAAACCCCAAACCCTCCTACCGCTTCCTTTTACTAGGATCAGTTTCATTTGGTCCAATATATTGGTAAGGCTTCATCTAAGGTTTAACTACGACCAAACCCCAAACCCTCCTACCGCTTCCTTTTACTAGGATCAGTTTCATTTGGTCCAATATATTGGTAAGGCTTCATCTAAGGTTTAACTACGTCCAAACCCCAAACCCTCCTACCGCTTCCTTTTACTAGGATCAGTTTCATTTGGTCCAATATATTGGTAAGGCTTCATCTAAGGTTTAACTACGTCCAAACCCCAAAACCCTCCTACCGCTTCCTTTTACTAGGATCAGTTTCATTTGGTCCAATATATTGGTAAGGCTTCATCTAAGGTTTAACTACGACCAAACCCAAACCCTCCTACCGCTTCCTTTTACTAGGATCAGTTTCATTTGGTCCAATATATTGGTATGGCTTCATCTAAGGTTTAACTACGACCAAACCCTCCTACCGCTTCCTTTTACTAGGATCAGTTTCATTTGGTCCAATATATTGGTAAGGCTTCATCTAAGGTTTAACTACGACCAAACCCCAAACCCTCCTACCGCTTCCTTTTACTAGGATCAGTTTCATTTGGTCCAATATATTGGTAAGGCTTCATCTAAGGTTTAACTACGACCAAACCCCAAACCCTCCTACCGCTTCCTTTTACTAGGATCAGTTTCATTTGGTCCAATATATTGGTAATGCTTCATCTAAGGCAGGTATGTTTTATAAGTTGGTATGAGCAGTGTCGGGGGAAGCTACTCTGGAAATAGAGTTACCAACCTATAAAAATGATTGCTGATAGAGACTGGGTGTAGGAGGACAGGGGACTGACCTGTGATGACGTTGATGCTGATAGAGACTGGTGTAGGAGGACAGGGGACTGACCTGTGATGACGTTGATGTCAGGATAGAGACTGGTGTAGGAGGACAGGGGACTGACCTGTGATGACGTTGATGCTGATAGAGACTGGTGTAGGAGGACAGGGGACTGACCTGTGATGACGTTGATGCTGATAGAGACTGGTGTAGGAGGACAGGGGACTGACCTGTGATGACGTTGATGCTGATAGAGACTGGTGTAGGGGGACAGGGGACTGACCTGTGATGATGTTGATGCTGATAGAGACTGGTGTAGGAGGACAGGGGACTGACCTGTGATGACGTTGATGCTGATAGAGACTGGTGTAGGAGGACAGGGGACTGACCTGTGATGACGTTGATGCTGATAGAGACTGGTGTAGGGGGACAGGGGACTGACCTGTGATGACTTTGATGCTGATAGAGACTGGTGTAGGGGGACAGGGGACTGACCTGTGATGACGTTGATGTCAGGATAGAGACTGGTGTAGGGGGACAGGGGACTGACCTGTGATGACGTTGATGTCAGGATAGAGACTGGTGTAGGGGGACAGGGGACTGACCTGTGATGACGTTGATGTCAGGATAGAGACTGGTGTAGGGGGACAGGGGACTGACCTGTGATGACGTTGATGTCAGGATAGAGACTGGTGTAGGGGGACAGGGGACTGACCTGTGATGACGTTGATGCTGATAGAGACTGGTGTAGGGGGACAGGGGACTGACCTGTGATGACGTTGATGCTGATAGAGACTGGTGTAGGGGGACAGGGGACTGACCTGTGATGACGTTGATGTCAGGATAGAGACTGGTGTAGGGGGATAGGGGACTGACCTGTGATGATGTTGATGCTGATAGAGACTGGTGTAGGGGGACAGGGGACTGACCTGTGATGACGTTGATGCTGATAGAGACTGGTGTAGGGGGACAGGGGACTGACCTGTGATGACGTTGATGCTGATAGAGACTGGAGTAGGGGGATTGGGGACTGACCTGTGATGACGTTGATGTCAGGATAGAGACTGGTGTAGGAGGACAGGGGACTGACCTGTGATGACGTTGATGTCAGGATAGAGACTGGTGTAGGGGGACAGGGGACTGACCTGTGATGACGTTGATGCTGATAGAGACTGGAGTAGGGGGATTGGGGACTGACCTGTGATTATGTTGATGCTGATAGAGACTGTAGGGGGATTGGGGACTGACCTGTGATGACGTTGATGTCAGGATAGAGACTGGTGTAGGAGGACAGGGGACTGACCTGTGATGACGTTGATGTCAGGATAGAGACTGGTGTAGGAGGACAGGGGACTGACCTGTGATGACGTTGATGTCAGGATAGAGACTGGTGTAGGGGGACAGGGGACTGACCTGTGATGACGTTGATGCTGATAGAGACTGGTGTAGAGGGACAGGGGATTGACCTGTGATGACGTTGATGTCAGGATAGAGACTGGTGTAGGAGGACAGGGGACTGACCTGTGATGACGTTGATGTCAGGATAGAGA
>NW_022264218.1:0-32928 GCF_002021735.2 Oncorhynchus kisutch | reverse complement strand
GGGTTGGGGGCTGGATCATCGGTTGGTGTGTGTGTGCACAGCGGGTCTTAGGTCTGAAATAACACTAGTAGATTACACTGGGATGATTTGTGAACAATGAGTGCAGGAGGATGTTTGATCCCTCGTACAGCAGAGTAGTGACAGGCAAGGTTTATGAGCCTGACATTAAGTGTGTGTGTGCTCATGGCTCTTCATCTTCTGTAGAGTTCCAGTACACAGACAACAGTTAATTCTTAACTGTGTGAAAACACATGCACCATGGTTATCATCTATTAGCTGGCTCCACCACAGCACCAGTGAGCCAACAACTACGACAACAACCTGTTTGTTGTTCTTCTTTCTTTGGTTTTCCTTCAATGAATACATTCTCGACCCTAGAATATCTGAGACCTGGCGGCTCCATTTCCTGTTTTATGCGTGAGCGATAGATCAGAGACAGACAGATAGATACAGTGCATTCGGGAAGTATTCAGTCCATTTGTTACGTTACAGTGTCACATCCTGACCATAGTTTGCTTTGTATGTTTCTATGTTTTGTTTGGTCAGGGTGTGATCTGAGTGGGCATTCTATGTTGGATGTCTAGTTTGTCTGTTTCTGTGTTTGGCCTGATATGGTTCTCAATCAGAGGCAGGTGTTAGTCGTTGTCTCTGATTGGGAACCATATTTAGGTAGCCTGTTTTGTCATTGTGGGTTGTGGGTGATTGTCCATGTCTATGTTAGTTGCTTGTGTCAGCACATTTTGGTATATAGCTTCACGGTCGTTTTTCGTTTATTGTTTTGTATTCAGTGTTCAGTGCTTTTCTTTAATTAAAACATCATCATGAACACGTACCACGCTGCATTTTGGTCCGCCTCTTACGACGGTCGTGACAGAATCACCCACCAACCAAGGACCAAGCGGCGTGGTAACGGGCAGCAGCAGCCAGCATCACAAGACTCATGGACATGGAGGACGAGTTGGACGGAAAAGGTCCCTGGACAGAGCCAGGGGAATATCGCCGCCCCAAAGCAGAGCTGGAGGCAGCGAAAGCAGAGAGGCAGCATTACGAGGAGCTGGCACGGCAGCGCGGCTAGAAGCCCGAGAGGCAGCCCAAAAATGTATTGGGGGGAGGGGGCACAGGGAGAGTGTGGCAGAGTCAGGAGTCAGACCTGAGCCAACTCCCCTTGTTTACCGTAAGGAGCCAAGGAGGAAACCAGAACCAGAGCCGGTGTTGGAGGTGAGCGAAGCAGAGACAGTGAAGGAGTTAATGGGGAAATTGGAGGAGAGAGTTGAGGGAGGTGCTGTGTTGGTGTATGAGGCACAACATTCGCCCGACGTAGCGTGTCGGGATTTGATGGCACTTGGGTCAGCTCTCCATACTCGTCCTGAGGTGCGTGCTAGTTGTCTGGTAAAGACTGTGCCAGCCTCATGCACCCAGGCCTCCTGTGCACCTACCTAGCCCTGCACGTCCTGTGCCAGCTCAGCGCTACAGTGCTCCTAGCAGTGCTAACCGTGGCGGGCGTGGTACTGGTCAGGCACCGTGTTATGCGGTGGAACGCACGGTGTCACCAGTACGTGTGCTTAGCCCGGTGTGCTACGTCCCAGCTCCCCACATCTGCCGGGCTAGGGTAAAGATCCAGCCAGGGCGGATGGTGCCAGCCCTGCTCTCAAGATCTCCAGTACGCCTTCACGGTCCGGTCCATCCAGTGCCACCTCCACGCACCAACCCTCCGGTGGCAGCCCCCCCGCACCAGGCTGTCTCTCAGTCCTTTGTCTACAGGTGCTCCCGCCTGTCCAGCGCCGCTAGAGCCTTCCATACTCTCCAACGCCGCCAGATTCTCCCGTCTCTCCAGAGCTTCTAGAGTCTCCCGTCTCTCCAGAGCTTCTAGAGTCTCCCGTCTCTCCAGAGCTGCTAGAGTCTCCCGTCTCTCCAGAGCTGCTAGTCTCCCGTCTCTCCAGAGCTGCTAGAGTCTCCCGTCTCTCCAGAGCTGCTAGAGTCTCCCGTCTCTCCAGAGCTGCTAGAGTCTCCCGTCTCTCCAGAGCTGCTAGAGTCTCCCGTCTCTCCAGAGCTGCTAGAGTCTCCCGTCTCTCCAGAGTTGCTAGAGTCTCCCGTCTCTCCAGAGTTGCTAGAGTCTCCCGTCTCTCCAGAGTTGCTAGAGTCTCCCGTCTCTCCAGAGTTGCTAGAGTTTCCCCCGCCTGTCCAGAGCTGCTATAGTCTCCCCCGCCTGTCCAGAGCTGCTATACTCTCCCCCGCCTGTCCAGAGCTGCTATACTCTCCCCCACCTGTCTAGAGCTGCTAGTCTCCCGCCTGTCCAGAGCCGCTAGAGTCTCCCATCTGTCCTGAGCCGCCAGAGCCGTCAGTCAGCCAGGAGCCGCCAGGAGCCGCCAGCCAGCCAGGAGCCGCCAGCCAGCCAGGAGCCGCCAGCCAGCCAGGAGCCGCCAGCCAGGAGCCGCCAGAGCCGTCAGCCAGCCAGGAGCCGCCAGAGCCGTCAGCCAGCCAGGAGCCGCCAGCCAGCCAGGAGCTGCCAGAGCCGCCAGCCAGGAGCTGCCAGAGCCGCCAGCCAGGAGCCGCCAGCCAGCCAGGAGCCGTCAGAGCCGCCAGCCAGCCAGGAGATGCCCCTCAGTCCGGAGCTGCCAGAGCCGCCAGCCAGCCAGGAGATGCCCATCAGTCCGGAGCTGCCCCTCAGTCCGGAGCTAGTGTATGACTGTGCCACCAGCATCCGCCACCGTGGACAGATGCCCACCCAGACCCTCCCCTATAGGTTCAGGTTTTGCGGCCGGAGTCCGCACCTTGGGGGGGTGGGGGGGGGTACTGTCACATCCTGACCATAGAAACATACCAAGCAAACTATGTTTTGTTTGGTCAGGGTGTGATCTGAGTGGGCATTCTATGTTGGATGTCTAGTTTGTCTGTTTCTGTGTTTGGCCTGATATGGTTCTCAATCAGAGGCAGGTGTTAGTCGTTTTCTCTGATTGGGAACCATATTTAGGTAGCCTGTTTTGTCATTGTGGGTTGTGGGTGATTGTCTATGTTAGTTGCTTGTGTCAGCACATTTTGGTATATAGCTTCACGGTCGTTTTTTCGTTTATTGTTTTGTATTCAGTGTTCAGTGCTTTTCTTTAATTAAAATATCATCATGAACACGTACCACGCTGCATTTTGGTCCGCTTCTTACGACGATCGTGACATACAGACTTATCCTAAAAATGTATTTTTTATTTTTTTTACCTCAATCAACACACAATATCCCATAATGACAAATTGAAAACAGGTTTAGACATTTTTGCAGAAATACCTTATTTACATAAGTGTTCAGACTCTTTTCTAAGAGACTTGAAATTGAGCTCAGGTGCATCCTGTTTCCATTGATCATTCTTGAGATGTTTCTACAACTGGAGTCCACCTGTTGTAAATCCAATTGATTGGACATGATTTGGAAAGGCACATACTGTGTATACAAGGTCCCAAGGTTGACGGTGCCTGTCAGAGCAAAAACCAAGCTATGAGGTTTAAGAAATTGTCAGAGAGCCCCGAGACAGGATTGTGTCGAGGCACAGATCTGGGGAAGGGTACCAAAAATGTCTGCAGCATTGAAGGTCTCGAAGAATACAGTGGCCTCCATCATTCTTAAATGGAAGTTTAGAAGCACTAAGACTCTTCCTAGAGCTGGCCGCACGGCCAAACTGAGCAATTGGGGGAGAAGGGCCTTGGTCAGGTAGGAGACCAAGAACACGATGGTCACTCTGACAGAGCTCCAGAGTTCCTCTGTGGAGATGGGAGGACCTTCCAGAAGGACAACCATCTCTGTAGCACTCCATCCCTCAGGCCTATATGGTAGAGTGGCCAGACGGATGCCACTCCTCAGTAAAAGGCACATGACAGCCCGCTTGGCGTTGACCAAAAGGCACCTAAAAGGACACAAGAGTCCCTGGTCTGATGAAACCAAGATTGAATTCTTTGGCCTGAATACCAAGTGTCACGTCTGGAGGAAACATGACACCATCTCTACAGTGAAGCATGGTGGTGGCAGCATCATGCTGTGGGGATGTTTTTCAGCGGCAGGGAGTGGGAGACTAGTCAGGATCTAGGGAAAGATGAACAGAGCAAAGTACAGAGAGATCCTTGATGAAGTCCTGAGGTCTCTGGAGAAGGTTCTCAGACTGGGGCAAAGGTTACATTAGAGTGTCTAGTTTGAGAAACAGATGCCTCACAAGTCCTCAACTGGCAGCTTCATTAAATAGTACCCACAAAACACCAGTCTCAACATCAACAGTTAGGAGGCCAGAGGATGCTGGCCTTCACAAATGCTGATGCTCCAGATACTCAACTAGTCTAAAGGCCAGTTTTATTGTTTTTTTAATCAGCACAACAGTTTTCAGCTGTGCTAACAATTATAAAAGGTTTTTCTAATGATAAATTAGCCTTTTAAAATTATAAACTTAGATTAGCTAACACAACGTGCCATTGAAAATGGGCCTCTGTATGCCTATGTAGATATTCCATTAAAAAAAATAGACCGTTTACAGCTACAATAGTCACTTACAAAATTAACAATGTCTACACTGTATTTCTGATTAATTTTATGTTATTTTAATGGACAAAAAAAAGTGCTTTTCTTTCAAAAACAAGGACATTTCTAAGTGACCCCAAACTTTTGAACGGTAGTGTATGTATCAGATTTTTATTTGCAAACATTTCTACAAACTTATTTTTGCTTTGTCATTATGGGGTATTGTGTGTAGATTGATGAGGGATCTTTTTATATATTTTTTTCATCAATTTTAGAATAAGGCTGTTACGTAGCACTGTAGATAGATTGACAGACAGGTCGCTCGGTGGGTTGGAGTCAAGTCTCCAGACATTAAGTGCCCTGCTGTATTTTCCACTCAGGCAGAAACATCAGAGCCACATTTATTTCTCCACCTAGGGAATACTGGAGCTCTCCCTCAGCCAGGGTTATTTTAGGACTACTAAGACCCGAAAACCAGCACACACATACACACAAAAGCAAGCAAGCACGCACACACACACACAGGCACGAACACACACCTTGTATAAGTTAAGACGTCTGGATGTTTTTTCCTCTGGTTTCTCTAACAGCTCCAGCATATATTTCTTGTGCCTTGGAAACCAGGACACATGATTCAGAAAATATGTTCCTAGACAGGAGGCAGAGTGTGTGTGTGTGTAAATTCATGCAAGTGTGTGAGTGTGTTCGTGCCTGTGTGTGTGTTTGCATGTTTTTGTATGAGTGTGTCTCTGCGTACATGTGTGTGTACGGAGCCCTGGAGTAGCGGGTTGGTTTTGATTTAAAGGAAGAACAGGGTTGGTGAACAGAACAGCCATGTGGAGAAGTAGTGTGGAGAGAGAGAGAGATGAACCGCTGTGCTCAGCACTCTGCTACTTGTTGGCTTCGTCCCAAATGGCACCTTATTCCCTACATAATGCACTACTTTTGACCAGAGTCGAATAGGTCCTGGTCAAAAGTAGTGCACTATATATAGAATAGCATTCCATTTGGGATGTTGCCCTAATGGCATCAGCATCTGTCCAGCATGTGCTCCCCAGCCAAGCATTCTCACACTGCTGCCTCCTGCCACCACATCATTAGATCACATTCCCCCTCTCTCTCTCTCCTTTGCTCTCTCCGTTTAACCCTTTCCCTCTCTCGGTTTTTCTCTTTGTCCGTTTCGCTCTCCCTCCCTCCCTCATTCTGGGTTCTCCTCTTTCCGTGTCTCTCCCTTCCTCTCCTCCTCTCTCTGTTTGTTTCTCCTCCTCCCTCCTCAGAGAGAAGAGATTACGGTGCGGATACAGGCCATCAGGTGAGAACCCTCCCTTAGACCATACTGAGTCAGCTAGGGACACCACATTGAACGATCACCGACGGTAATGTGGCGTCTGTCTTTGTCATTTTGCTGTAGATTACAAACAGGTGTCTTGTACAGCCGCTTCTTTTGTTTGCAGAGACAAGCAAGTCTGGTAGGTCTTTGTTTCATTACGATGTTCAAATCTTAAATACCTTTATCACATACTAATGAACAGAACAGAACGAGCAGACACAGAAGCAAGGCCACATGTTGTGTGGGAGTCAACGCAGGTCCCCGATGTTCTCAAAATAGCAAACCATGACTCACTGAAGTTCTCACCCTGCTCAAGAATAACCAGGCATTGAATTCTCCTAGATGAGGTCCATCAGCAATGAATAGAACATCTTTCACCCAAAATCTAAATCTCTGTGTTTGGAGTGCGACTCTCGTTGAAGGTCTGGGACCCTTTTCCCTGGTAAATAGTAGTCAGGTAGCCTCATCCTTCACTGGGCTGAAGCCAACTTGTCATGTATCATGACAATTAATGACAAAAGAGTTGGCTACAGCACATGCAGTACAGAATGGGACAAGGACATTAGCCTGGGTGGCCTGGCTGGTCTAGCGGAAATGCCACAGCCTCCAGCACGTCTACAGTGTCAACATAGGTTCCAATGTGATATACTGCCATTTGACACAACCTATATCTTTCCCCACTGTCACCCTCTCTCTCTATCTATCGGTTCAACAAAGTCATAAAATACCTACAAAAAATAATAACCAAATGTATGTACAGTTGAAGTCAGAAATGTACATACACCTAGGATGGTGTCATTTAAACTCATTGACATCATTTCAGTCAATTGGAGGCATACCTGTGGATGTATTTCAAGGACTACCTTCAAGCTCAGTGCCTCTTTGCTTGATATCATGGGAAATTCAAAAGAAATCAGTCAAGACATCAGAAAAGAAATTGTTGACCTCCACAAGTCTGGTTCATCCTTGGGACAAATTTTCAAACGCCTGAAGGTACCACGTTCATCTGTACAAACAATAATGCGCAAGTATGAACACCATAGGAATGCAGTAGTCATACCGCTCAGGAAAGAGACACGTCTCCTAGAGATGAACGTACTTTGGTGCGAAAAGTGCAAATCAATCCCAGAACAACAGCAAAGGACCTTGTGAAGATGCTGAAGGAAACAGGTACAAAAGTATCTATATCCACAGTAAAACGAGTCCTATATCAACATAACCCTGAAAGGCCGCTCAGCAAGGAAGAAGCCACTGCTCCAAAACCGCAATAAAAAAAGCCAGACTACGGTTTGCAACTGCACATGGGGACAAAGATCGTACTTTTTGGAGAAATGTCCTCTGGTCTGTTTGGCCATAATGACCATTGTTATGTTTAGAGGAAAAAGGGGGAAGCTTGCAAGCCGAAGAACACCATCCCAACCGTGAAGCACGGAGGTGGCAGCATCATGTTGTGGAGGTGGCAGCATCATGTTGTGGGGGTGCTTTGCTGCAGGAGGGACTGATGCACTTCACAAAATAGATGGCATCACGAGAAAGGGAAATTATGTGGATATATTGAAGCAACATCTCAAGACATCAGTCAGGAAGTTAAAGCTTGGTCGCAAATGGGTCTTCCAAATGGACAATGACCCCAAGCATACTTCCAAAGTTGTGGCAAAATGGCTTAAGGACAACAAAGTCAAGGTATTGGAGTGGCCATCACAAAGCCATGCCTTCAATCCTATAGAAAATTTGTGGGCAGAACTGAAAAAGCGTGTGTGAGCTAGGAGGCCTACAAACCTGACTCAGTTACACCAGCTCTGTGGAAGACTACCCTAAATGTTTGACTCAAGTTAAACAATTTAAAGGCAATGCTACCAAATACCAATTGAGTGTATGTAATCTTCTGAATGTGATGAAAGAAATAAAAGCTGAAATAAATAATTCTGTCTACTATTATTCTGACATTTCATGTATGTATGTATGTATGTATGTATGTATGTATGTATGAATGAATGAATGAATGAATGAATGAATGAATGAATGAATGAATGAATGAATGAATGAATGAATGAATGTATGAATGTATGTATGTATGTAGTACCAGTCAAAAGTTTGGACACCTACTCATTCAAGCGTATTTTTACTATTTTCTACATTGTAGAATAATAGTGAAGACATCAAAACTTTGAAAGAATGCATATGGAATCATGTAGTAACCAAAATATATGTTTGATTCTTCAAAGTCGCTACCTTTTGCCTTGATGACAGCTTTGCACAATCTTGGCATTCTCTCAACCAGCTTCACCTGGAATGCTTTTCCAACAGTCTTGAACAGTCTTGAAAGCAGCACTTCTTGGCTGCTTTTCCTTCACTCTGCGGTCCAACTCATCCCAAACCATCTCAATTGGGTTGAGGTCGGGTGATTGTGGAGGTCAGGTCATCTGATGCAGCACTCCATCACTCTCCTTGGTCAAATAGCCCTTACACAGCCTGGAGGTTTGTTGGGCCATTGCCCTATTGAAAACAAATTATAGCCCCACTAAGCACAAACCAGATGGGATATCGCTACAGAATGCTGTGGTAGCCATGCTGTCTAAGTGTCCCTTGAATTCTAAATAAATGACTGATAGTGCCACCAGCAAAGCACCTCCACCTCCATGCTTCATGGTGGGAACCACAGATGCAGAGATAATCTGTTCACCCACTCTGCGTCTCATAAAGACATAGCAGTTGGAAACAAAATTTGGACTCATCAGACCAAAAGGACAGATTTCCATCAGTCTAATGTCCATTGCTCGTGTGTCTTGGCCCAAGCAAGTCTCTTCTTATTATTGGTGTCCTTAAGTAATGGTTTCTTTGCAGCAATTCGACCACGAAGGCCTGATTCACGCAGTCTCCTCTGAACAGTTGATGTTGAGATGTGTCTGTTACTTGAACTCTGTGAAGCATTTATTTGGGCTGCAATTTCTGAGGCTGGTATTTCTAATGAACTCTGGGTCTTCCTTTAATGTGGCAGTCCTCATGAGAGTCAGTTTTATCACAGCACTTGATGGTTTTGCAACTGCACTTGAAGAAACTTTCAAAGGACTTGACATATTTAGGATGCCTGACCTTCATGTCTTAAAGTAATGACGGACTGTCATTTCTCTTTGTTTATTTGAGCTGTTCTTCCCATAATATGGACTTGGTCTTTTACCAAATAGGTCTATCTTCTGTATACCACCCCTACCTTGTCACAAAACATCTGATTGGCTCAAACACATTAACTTATTGGTGACAGGGGGCAGTATTTTCACGTACGGATGAAATGCAAGCCCAAATTCAACTGTCTGCTACTAATCCCCAGAAGATAACATATGCATAGTATTAGTAGATTTGGATAGAAAACACTCTGAACAAACCATTCTTAGGTTTAGGACAAACCATTCAGATTTTTTTTCTCTTCAATAATGTTTCATTGGGAATCCAGATTTCTAAAGGGACCTTCTTGCAGTTCCTATCGCTTCCACTGGATGTCAACAGTCTTTAGAAATTGGTTGAGGTTATTCCTTTGTGTAATGAAGAAGTACGGCCATCTTGAACGAGGGTCACTTCATGTGTACTGTTTGATAGAGGCGCGTGACCAGAAAGCTAGCTTCAGTTTGTTTTCTTCCTGTATTGAACACAGATCATCCAGTCTTCAATTTTATCGATTATTTACGTAAAAAAATACCTAAAGTTTAATTACAAAAGTAGTTTGAAATGTTTTAGCAAAGTTTACAGGTAATGTTTGAGATATTTTGTAGTCACTTTGAGCAAGTTGGAACCTGTGTTTTTCTGGATCAAATCATCAAATTTTGGATACATATCGAACAAAAGGACCATTTGTGATGTTTATGGGACATATTGGAGTGCCAACAAAAGAAGCTCATCAAAGGTAAGGCAAAAGCTCGTCAAAGGTAAGGCATGAATTATATTTTTATTTCTGCGTTTTGTGTCGCGCCTGCAGGGTTGAAATATGGTTTCTCTCTTTGTTTACGGAGGTGCTATCCTCAGATAATAGCATCGTTTGCATTCGCCGAAAAGCCTTTTTGAAATCTGACATGTTGGCTGGATTCACAACAAGTGTAGTTTTAATTTGCTATATTGCATGTGTGATTTAATGAAAGTTTGATTTTTATAGTAATTTATTTGAATTTGGCGCTCTGCATTTTCCCTGGCTTTTGGCCAGGTGGGGCTCTAGCGTCCCACATATCCCAGAGAGGTTTTTAAGGAAAGAAATTCCACAAATGAACTTTAAAAAAGGCACACCTGTTAATTGAAATGCATTCCAGGTGACTAACCCATGAAGCTGATTGAGAGAATGCCAAGAGTGTGCAAAGCCATAAGACTCCTAAACAGGTAATCAAATGGCTACCTGGACTATTTGCATTGTCCCGCCCCCCCCTACCCTCCTTTTACACTGCTTCTACTCTCTGTTTATCATATATGCATAGTCACTTTAACTATACATGCATGTACATACTACCTCAATTAGCCCGACTAACCAGTGCCTGTATATAGCCTCGCTACTGTTATTTTTCACTATATTTTTACTGTTGTTTTTTATTTCTTTACTTATGTATTGTTCACCTAATACCTATTTTTTACTTAAAAATTGCACTGTTGGTTAGGGCCTGTAAGTAAGCATTTCACGGCAAAATGACAAATACACTGATTAAAACTGTCATCAAGGCAAAGGGTGGCTACTTTGAAGAAACTCAAATATTAAATATATTTTGATTTGTTTAACACTTTTCTGGTTACTACATGATTCCATAAGTGTTGATTCACAGTGTTGATTTCTTCACTATTATTCTACAATGTAGAAAATAGGCAAAATAAAGAAAAACCCTTGAATGAGTAGGTGTGTCCAAACTTTTGACTGGTACTGTATATATCTATCTTTATCTACCTGGGCCTACGGAAACCTTTGAAGCCGATCCCGTATCTATGTCTGCAACTGCTAACAGTCTGTCTTTCTCAGTGCTTTCTTTGTCCTCTCTCTGTCTGACAGAACATGTCGAAGGGAGAGCCAGACAACCACGTGGCGAGGCATGGCTTTAGCCACCTCTCTGGTTCCATCTACTGGCCGGCAAACGCCACTTACGTTACAAGGCCATCTGAGACAAAGACACTGGCTTCGTTTGAAATGGCACCCTTCCATCTTTAGAAGACTACTTTTGACTAAGGGTCCACAGGGCTCTGGTCAAAACTAGTGCACTATATAGGGAACAGGGTGCAATTTGGAATGCAGTTAAAGACATTGAAAGAGGGAGCAGCCTAGCGCACTTTGTAGCTCACAATAGGGGATACGATAACGTTCAGGCTTTGTTCCAGCCCAGCTCCAACACTATCTACTGGCCTGCTGACGCAACATGCAGAGACAGCTGAAGGGATATAGAGTACAATGACCCTTGCCCTACACACTGATCTGAAGTCAGTGTGTACTCCACCACCTAATGGCTAAGGTAGGCTGTGAGGGATGGTAAGCTGAGCCTAGATCTGTGGCTAAGGGCAACTTCTAGCTTGGGCACTTGACACAAAAGACAATAGATCACAAGGACACGTGCAAGCACGCACGCACACACACACACAAAAACCACTGACCTGTCTTAGTAGCTAAGATGACAACAGCTCATCCTCCAGGTATCTAGCAGCTATCTAGGCCAGTGGTTCCCTCCCATTTACCTGACCCACCTAGAGCTGCTAGTTGTCCATGTGACCCGACTAAGTACACAAGATAGATGTTAGATACTAGGATCCAATCCCATCCCGAGTCGCTCCCAGATCCAGATCCAAATCCTATTACCCATGACCCATCAGTGGGTCTTAACACAGCATTTGGAAAGGATCAACCAGAGGTGTACTGGTTAAGATGTAGAGATGTCATGTTAGATAGTAAGACCCTGTCCTAGGCACCAAGACTAAGATCACTTTATTCATCCATTTGTAGACAAGGTCCAATGAAAATTTGACTTCCGCTTTACCCCAACCTCTCTAAAAGACTCACACACAGGTTGGAGAGGGGGGCTGCCAAACTACGGAACCTGTTGACCAGCTGTTGTGGGTTTAAGTGCCTTGCTCAAGGGCTCTAACCGCTAGGCTACCTGCTGCCGAAGACACCCTAAAATATGTTGGTTAAATGTATTCCATTAAAAAGCATGACCTGGAGCAGAGAAAAGAGAAGACCCAGAGAAAATGATTTAGTGTTGAGGTGCTGACTAACAGCAAATAAACTGTAAGCTATAAAAAATAAAGAGTTACACACTATATATATAAACACAGAGTCATTTATTGGGTAAAACAGCAATGTTTCGGCATCACTGTGTACTGATTAAAACAAGAAAGTGTATAAACTATGGTCAAGACACCAGGAGCAGAGAAAAACACTAACAGCTCTGGGATTGAAAAATGTCAGTCATTTTCCAAAATTCCCAGGTTTTCCAGAAATCACGGTTGGAAGAATCCTGAAATTAGAGGGGAATAAGCAGGAAATCCGATGTCTTCCAGCCAGGATTTCTGGAAAACCTGGGAAAGTTACTGGAATTTTGCAACCCTCAACAGCACTGACTCAAAGACAGACAATGAAACGGAGAAGGCAAGTCAACGGGGATCCCCCTTCTACCCTGCGGTCTCTCTCTCCCTCTCCTTTTCTTGCTTGCTCTCTGACTCCCTCACTTGCTCTCTCTCCCACTCCCTCATCTCTCCCCCTCATCTCTCTCCCTCATCCCTCTCCCTCATCCCTCTCCCTCATCCCTCTCCCTCATCCCTCTCCCTCATCCCTCTCTCTCCCTCCCTCATCTCTCCCACTCCCTCATCTCTCTCCCTCATCTCTCCCCCTCATCCCTCTCCCTCATCTCTCTCCCTCACTTGCTATCTCTCCCCCTCATCTCTCCCCCTCATCTCTTCCCCTCATCTCTTCCCCTCATCTCTTCCCCTCATCTCTCATCTCTCTCTCTCTCTCTCTCATCTCTCTCTCTCTCTCTCATCTCTCATCTCTCTCCCTCATCTCTCTCCCATCTCTCATCTCTCTCCCTCATCTCTCTCCCTCATCTCTCCCCCTCATCCCTCATCTCTCTCCCTCATCCCTCATCTCTCTCCCTCATCCCTCATCTCTCTCCCTCATCCCTCTCCCTCATCTCTCTCCCTCACTTGCTATCTCTCCCCCTCATCTCTCCCACTCCCTCATCTCTTCCCCTCATCTCTCTCCCTCCCTCATCTCTCTCTCTCCCTCCCTCATCCCTCTCCCTCATCTCTCTCTCCCTCATCTCTCTCTCCCTCATCTCTCTCTCTCCCCCATCTCTCTCTCCCTCATCTCTCTCTCTCCCTCATCTCTCCCTCTCCCTCATCTCTCCCCCTCATCCCTCTCTCCCCCTCATCCCTCTCTCCCCCTCATCTCTCTCTCCCTCATCCCTCTCTCCCCCTCATCTCTCTCTCTCATCACTCCCTCATCTCTCTCTCCCTCATCTCTCTCCCCCCCTCATCTCTCTCTCCCCCTCATCCCTCTCCCTTATCCCTCTCCCTCATCCCTCTCTCATCTCTCCCCCTCATCTCTCTCTCTCTCTCTCCCTCATCTCTCTCTCTCTCTCTCATCTCCCTCCCTCATCTCTCTCTCTCTCCCTCCCTCATCTCTCTCTCTCCCTCCCTCATCTCTCTCCCTCCCTCATCTCTCTCTCCCTCCCTCCCTCATCTCTCCCCCTCCCTCATCTCTCTCTCATCTCTCTCTCTCCCTCATCTCTCTCTCTCCCTCATCTCTCTCTCTCCCTCATCTCTCTCTCTCCCTCATCTCTCTCTCTCCCTCATCTCTCTCTCTCCCTCATCTCTCTCTCTCCCTCATCTCTCTCTCTCCCTCATCTCTCTCCCAAAAAGAGAAAAAGAGAATCCTTAACAACACTCCCTCAAAGGCTGCATTTTCAGGAAAGTTTCAAATCTAGGTTATACAGGAGAGATGTAGAGAGAGACAGGAGGGAGAGAGAGAGATGGAGGAGGGAGAAGGTGAGAGAGAGAGGAAAATAAGAGGGGAAGGAACCGAGAGAGCGAGTGAGCTAGAAAGAAAGCGAGCAAGATATAAAGAGAGAAGGTGCATGGGAGGATAAGAAGAGGAAAGAAAGAGAAGAGAGCTGGTCAATAAACTCTGGGGGGGGAGTAGAGAAGTGTTAGATGACTGTCTGAATGCAGCAGCAGGGTTTCTACTGGGACGTGAAAGTGTATCAAGGACGGTTGAATAAGAGATGATTGAGTGGCTCTGGCGGAAATATACACACCCCCACAGCCCATACCCCCCCCCCCCCCGAGCCCATCTCCCGTGCCAAAACAACTTAATCTCACCCTACTCAATCCCTCTATGACAGGTACAGACACACACACCAAACACACGCCCCTGACTCAACCACTGCGAGGGTCTAACCGAGACATCTGTGCCCCCTACAGTCACATCCTCTTCAGGGTTAGATCACCAGGGTGACGTGTCCCACACTGAAGATGACGCTGAAGTGGATATCAGACGTTTTACAGGCTCCTGACCAATTCTGCTATTTTGTGTGTGAGGCGGCCTCCTAACGAGGTTACGTTGGAGAACAAATAGACCGCCATTGCCCTCTGTTCTGCTGGCGAATGTGCAGTCACTGGAAAACAAATTGGATGAACTCCGTGTGACAAGGACAATATAGTATAGCTCGCGGGTTTCTTCATGCATCGTCTAGATAGGACGTCAGCCTCAGGTAAGATTAAGACGGAGGGGTGTGTCTCCTTGTTGAGAGCAGCTGGTGCAAGATATCTAAATGTTAAGGAAGTCTCAAGCTTTCGCTCCCCTGAGTTAGACTACCTCATGATAAGCTGCAGACCACACTATTTACCAAGAGAGTTTATCCACATTTTCACAGCTGTCTATTTACCAGCACAAGCCGATGATGGCACTAAGACCGCACTCAACGAGCTGTATAAGGCCATAACCAAACAAGAAAATGCACACCAAAAGTCAGCATTTCTCGTGGCTGGTCATTTTAATGCAGGGAAACTGAAATCTGTTTGACCAGCATGTCTGTACGTACATATTCCAAATAGAATCCATGAATTACAGGCAACATCAGCACTGAGCTAAAGCTGACGCTTTCAAGGAGAACACTAATCCGATCGCTTATAATGCTTCAAACACACCAACAGCGTCATTGCGCAAAATAGTATGCAACATGATCTGGATACGTATGCAACAGAAGTTCAACATTTACCTTCTGCTACCATTTCTGTCAAGCCTTCTATGCATATTGTTTTACGCATACATTCGATAAAGCCAACGTATGCAACACACCGAACTCAGTGCAACTGCCGTTTGCTGCAAGGCAAACCTGCTACGACCTCCAACGAACCATCAAACAGGCAAAGCGTCGATATAGGACTAAGATCGTAAAATTTGTTAAATTCTGACACTCAAACTATCACGGATTACAAAGGGAAACCCAGCCGTGTGCTGCCCAGTGACGCAACCCTACCAGATGAGCTAAATGGCTTCTATGCTCGATTTGAGGCAAGCAACACTGAACCTTGCATGAGCACCAGCTGTTCCGGACGACTGTGTGATCTCGCTCTCCATAGCCGATGTGAGTAAGACCTTTTAACAGGTTAACATTCACAAGGCCGCAGGGCCAGACGGATTACCAGGACGTGTCCAAAAAGTGTCTTCACTGACATTTTTAACCTCTCCCTGACCCAGTCTGTAATACCTACGTTTCAAGCAGATCACCATAGTCCCTTTGCCCAAGAACGCCAAGGTAACCTGCCTAATTGACTATCGCCCTATAGCACTCACATCGGTAGCCATGATATGCTTCGAAAGGCTGATGGCAGGGCTTTCTCCTATAGAGCTTCATTTTTATGGAATTGTCTGCCTATCCATGTGAGAGACGTAGACTCAGTCTCAATGTTTAAGTCTTTACTGAAAACTAATCTCTTCAGTAGGTCCTATGATTGAGTGTAGTCTGGCCCAGGAGTGGGAAGGTGAACGGAAAGGCACTGGAGCAACGAACCGCCCTTGCTGTCTCTGCCCGGCCGGTTCCCCTCTCCACTGGGATTCTCTGCCTCTAACCCTATTACAGGGGCTGAGTCACAGGCTTACTGGTGCTCTTCCATGCCGTCCCTAGGAGGGGTGCGTCACTTGAGTGGGTTGAGTCACTGACGTGATCTTCCTGTCCGGGTTGGCGCCCCCCCTTGGGTTGTGCCGTGGCGGAGATCTTTGTGGGATATACTCGGCCCTGTCTCAAGATGGTAAGTTGGTGGTCTAAGATATCCCTCTACTTGTGTGGGGGCTGTGCATTGGCAAAGTGGGTGGGGTTATATCCTGCCTGTTTGGCCCTGTCCGGGTGTATCGTCGGATGGGGCTACAGTGTCTCCCGACCCCTCCTGTCTCAGCCTCCAGTATGCTGCAGTAGTTTGTGTCGTGGGGCTAGGGTCAGTCTGTTATACCTGGAGGATTTCTCCTGTCTTATCCGGTGTCCTGTGTGAATGTAAGTATGCTCTCTCTAATTCTCTCTCTTTCTCTCCTTCTTTCTTTCTCTCGGAAGACCTGAGCCCTAGGACCATGCCTCAGGACTACCTGGCCTGATGACTCCTTGCTGTCCCCAGTCCACCTGGACAAGCTGCTGCTCCAGTTTCAACTGTTCTGCCTGCGGCTATGGAACCCTGACCTGTTCACCGGACGTCCTACCTGTCCCAGACCTGCTGTTTTCAACTCTCTAGAGATAGCAGGAGCGGTAGAGATACTACTACATACTATACTATGCTATGAAAAGCCAACTGACATTTACTCCTGAGGTGATGACCTGTTGCACCCTCTACAACCACTGTGATTATTATTATTTGACCCTGCTGCTCATCTATGAACATTTGAACATCTTGGCCATGTTCTGTTATAATCTCCACCCGGCACAGCCAGAAGAGGCCTGGCCACCCCTCATAGCCTGGTTCCTCTCTAGGTTTCTTCCTAGGTTCTGGCCTCTCTAGGGAGCCGCCGTGCTTCTACACCTGCATTGCTTGCCGGTGAGTTTTAGGCTGGGTTTCTATACAGCACTTTATGACATCAGCTGATGTAAGGGGGTTTATAAATACATTTGATTGATTGATGCTTCGATACCGTCTGCCCAACGGTATGGGAGTGAACAGTTTGTGGCTGGGCTGTGTGGGGCCCTTGAAGATGCTGCGGGACTTTCTCAGGCTCCATTTTGAGTCGATGTCCAGGATGGGTTGGGACGTACTGGGCCATCTTCACTACCCACTGGAGGACTTGCAGTCGTGGACAGAGCAATTTACATACCAGGCTGTGATGCAACCGGTCAGGATGCTCTCGATGGTGCAGTGGTAGTATTTGGAGAGGACCCTGGGTGGCACGCTGAATTTCTTAAGCCTTAGGAAGTAGTGATGCTGTTGTGCCTTCTTAACAAGAGTGGTGGTGTTGTTGGTTCATGTCAAGTCCTCGGTGAGGTGGACACCAAGGAACTTAAAACTGCTGACTCTCTGTATAATCACATTCATAGGTAAAAACGGTACTGTACTGAGCTATACTGGACTAGACTGAACTATAATTAAACAATAAGGCCCGAGAAGGTGTGGTATATTCACAATAAACCACAAACCCCTGAGGTGCCTTATTGGTACAATAAACTGGCACCCAACATAAATACAAAGTCAAGTATTTTTGCTTCATACCCATGATTTGTCGTCTGATATAAACATTCAGCATCCAGGACTGAAACTACACGGTTTATAATGAGCTAAACTGAACTAGACTGTACTGATGTATAATGAACTACACTAAACTATTGGTTTATAATGAGCTGAACTGAACTAGACTGTACTGATGTATAATGAACTACACTAAACTATTGGTTTATAATGAGCTAAACTGAACTAGACTGTACTAACCTATACTAAACTAGAATAAACTATTTGTTTATAATGAACTATACTGAACTAGACTGTACTGACCAATAATTTAGATTTATTTATTTAGTTCACCTTTATTTAACCAGGTAGGCTAGTTGAGAACAAGTTCTCATTTACAACTGAGACATGGCCAAGATAAAGCAAAGCAGTGCGACACAAACAACAACAGAGGTACACATAGAATAAAACAAACATACAGTGAATAACACAATAGGAAAAAAAGTCTATATGCAGTGTGTACAAATTAGGTAAGATAAGGGAGGTATGGCAATAAATAGGCCATACTGGCAAAATAATTACAATTGAGCAATTAAACACTGGAGTGAAAGATGTGCAGAAGATGAATGTGCAAGTAGAGATACTGGGGTGCAAAGGAGCAAAATAAATAAATAACAGTATGGGGATGAGGTAGTTGGATGGGCTATTTACAGATCGGCTATTTACAGATGGGCTATGTACAGATGTAGTGATCTGTGAGCTGCTCTGACAGCTGGTGCTTAAAGTTAGTGAGGAGATAAGTCTCCAGCTTCAGTGATTTTTGCAATTCGTTCCAGTCATTGGCAGCAGAGAACTGGAAGGAAAGGCAGCCAAAGGAGGAATTGGCTTTGGGGGTGACCAGTGAAATATACAGTGGGGCAAAAAAGTATTTAGTCGGCCACCAATTGTGCAAGTTCTCCCACTTAAAAAGATGAGAGAGGCCTGTAATTTTCATCATAGGTACACTTCAAGTATGACAGACAAAATGAGGAAAAAAAATGCCAGAAAATCACATTGTGGGATTTTTTATGAATTTATTTGCAAATTATGGTGGAAAATAAGTATTTGGTCAATAACAAAAGTTTCTCAATTCTTTGTTATATACCCTTTGTTGGCAATGACAGAGTTCAAAGGTTTTCACACACTGTTGCTGGTATTTTGGCCCATTCCTCCATGCAGATCTCCTCTAAAGAAGTGATGTTTTGGGGCTGTTGCTGGGCAACACGGACTTTCAACTCCCTCCAAAGATTTTCTATGGGGTTGAGATCTGGAGACTGGCTAGGCCACTCCAGGACCTTGAAATGCTTCTTACGAAGCCACTCCTTCGTTGCCCGGGCGGTGTGTTTGGGATCATTGTCATGCTGAAAGACCCAGCCACGTTTCATCTTCAATGCCCTTGCTGATGGAAGGAGGTTTTCACTCAAAATCTCACGATACAGGGCCCCATTCATTCTTTCCTTTACACGGATCAGTCGCCCTGGTCCCTTTGCAGAAAAACAGCCCCAAAGCATGATGTTTCCACCCCCATGCTTCACAGTGGGTATGGTGTTCTTTGGATGCAACTCAGCATTCTTTGTCCTCCGAACATGACGAGTTGAGTTTTTACCAAAAAGTTATATTTTGGTTTCATCTGACCATATGACATTCTCCCAATCTTCTTCTGGATCATCCAAATGCTCTCTAGCAAACTTCAGACGGGCCTGGACACATCTGGCACTGCCGGATTTCAGTCCCTGGCGGCGTAGTGTGTTACTGATGGTAGGCTTTGTTACTTTGGTCCCAGCTCTCTGCTCTCATTCACTAGGTCCCTCCGTGTGGTTCTGGGATTTTTGCTCACTGTACTTGTATCATTTTGACCCCACGGGGTGAGATCTTGCGTGGAGCCCCAGATCGAAGGAGATTATCAGTGGTCTTGTATGTCTTCCATTTCCTAGTAATTGCTCCCACAGTTGATTTCTTCAATCCAAGCTGCTTACCTATTGCAGATTCAGTCTGCCCAGCCTGGTGCAGGTCTACAATTTTGTTTCTGGTGTCCTTTGACAGCTCTTTGGTCTTGGCCATAGTGGAGTTTGGAGTGTGACT
Source organism: Oncorhynchus kisutch (assembly GCF_002021735.2). NCBI lineage: Eukaryota > Metazoa > Chordata > Actinopteri > Salmoniformes > Salmonidae > Oncorhynchus > Oncorhynchus kisutch. The sequence continues at coordinate 13,330 of NW_022264218.1, read as the reverse complement.
GTTTAAGGTTGTGGACAGGTGTCTTTTATACTGATAACAAGTTCAAACAGGTGCCATTAATACAGGTAACGAGTGGAGGACAGAGGACCCTCTTAAAGAAGAAGTTACAGGTCTGTGAGAGCCAGAAATCTTGCTTGTTTGTAGGTGACCAAATACTTATTTTCCACCATAATTTGCAAATAAATTCATAAAAAAATCCTACAATGTGATTTTCTGGATAATTTTTTCTCATTTTGTCTGTCATAGTTGAAGTGTACCTATGATGAAAATTACAGGCCTCTCTCATCTTTTTAAGTGGGAGAACTTGCACAATTGGTGGCTGACTAAATACTTCTTTGCCCCACTGTACCTGCTGGAGCGCGTGCTACGGGTGGGTGCTGCTATGGTGACCAGTGAGCTGAGATAAGGCGGGGCTTTACCTAGTAAAGACTTATAGATGACCTGGAGCCAATGGGTTTGGCGACAAATATGAAGCCAACGAGAGCATACAGGTCGCAGTGGTGGTTAGTATATGGGGCTATACTAAACTGAGCTATACTAAACTAGAATAAACTATTGGTTCATAATTAACTATACTGACCTATAATGAGCTATACTAACCTAGAATAAACTACTGGTTTATAATGAACTAGACAGTACCGGTCTATAATGAACTAGACTGTACTGGTCTATAATGAGCTATACTAAACTATTGACCTATACTGAACTAGACTGTACCGGTCTATATAGAGCTATACTGAACTGGTCTATATAGAGCTATACTCAACTGGTCTATATAGAGCTATACTGAACTGGTCTATAATGAGCTATACTGGACTATACAGGGCTATACTATACACTGTACTAGACTATAATGGGCTATACACTGGACTGGGCTATACAGCGGACTAGACTGTACTGGGCTATACTGGCCCACACCGGGGTGTACTGGACTATACTGGTTGATGGTGTCAGTGCGCTGGTGTGATGTGGTGTGGTTGAGACCAGATCAGTGCACTCCCTCCCTACTGCTCAACAGATCTGAGTTGTCTCCTCTCACCGCTGGCAGCGTGGCTCAGGCCTAACGCAAGACAAATGTTTTCCTAAAGCTGCCTGGCGTTGAATCAGCTTTATTCATTCTACTGCCACTTTCTCCCTCTTCTCTTTCCCTGTGGAGCAACTACTTGGACGACGACTTCAAACTCTCTTTCTTTGTTAGGTTTCTATACAGCTGGGTCCCATTGTGGTGTGATGAAAGTTTGTGTGTGTCTGAGTTTGATTCTGCCCACGTCTCTAACCAGAGCGACAAACTATTGGCGTTAACTACATAAACATTAAACGCACCAGCCATCTTCTACTTGGCACCGATGTAATCATGGCGTTATCCCACAACTAGGTTTATTTATTTATTTTTGACAAATGTACAGGCTGGGTGGTAGTCAAGTGGTTAAGAGCGTTGGGCCAGTAACTGAAAGGTTGCTGGTTCGAATCCCTGAGCGTACTAGGTGAAATCTATCTACGTGCCATTGAGCAAGTCACTTAACTATAATTGCTCCTGTAAGTCTCTCTAAACAGCCACCACTAACAATGAGTGGCTGCTGCCAACACACTGACTCAACTCCAGCCACTTTAATAATGGGAATTGATGGGAAATGATGTAAAATATATCACTAGCCACTTTAAACAATGCTACCTAATATAATATTTACATACCCTACATTATTCATCTCATATGTATACCTATATACTGTACTCTATATCATCTACTGCATCTTTATGTAATACATGTATCACTAGCCACTTTAACTATGCCACTTTGTTTACATACTCATCTCATATGTATATACTGCACTCAATACCATCTACTGTATCTTGCCTATGCCGCTCTGTACCATCACTCATTCATACATCTTTATGTACATATTCTTTATCCCCTTACACTTGTGTCTATAAGGTAGTAGTTTTGGAATTCTTAGCTAGATTACTTGTTGGTTATTACGGCATTGTCGGAACTAGAAGCACAAGCATTTCGCTACACTCGCATTAACATCTGCTAACCATGTGTATGTGACAAATAAAATTTGATTTGATAAGAGCGTCTGCTAAATGACTAAAATGTCCAATGTAGTGAAGTATGCATGTGTGTTTTCTATTGACAGCAGTGGAGAGTGAAGCTGGTAACGACTGTTTAAATGTACTACTAGCAGTCGCTGATCTACTGTTCATGTGCTTCACGGTAATAACCTTATGGTAACAAATAAAGTTCAAGACTGAATTCAATATCTCCTAAAATATAAAATGCACAATTTTAAAAATCAGAATATAACAGATCAAAAGGCTAAAGACTGCTCAATGATGAAATACAAGAAAAGAAAGGCAACCTGTTCTCAATGTAGGCTATTGAGAGCTGTGAGAGAGATCTATTTTTCATATTAAGTCTTGTTGCCTCAAACTATGAATAAAACTATTTACAGTATTTGATCTAATAATCAAAACTTTTTGATCAAAACAAGTGTGTCATGACGTTGGCCTGGGGGGTAGGTTTATGACAGTCATAAATACCTCTTCCCCCATTTTTCCTCTCTCTATCCTACTGAGGTTACATTTGCAAAACCCTTGGTTAACATAGAGATTCTGGGAACATCAAAAGGTGGGGGGAAATGAACTATATTCTGGTAATCCGACCAATAGAACATATGCGGTGGTACTTAATGAATATGATGTCAGTTCGGTTGTCATCTGAGACATTCTCATCAATGATAAGATGACATAAACTCTACAGTGGAAAGTCTACACATCAGAGTTATCGGATTCACATGGAATTGTTGTTCAATTTAAATGTTTGAATATGACATTTTTCGTGATGGGATGAAATGTGATTTTAGCTTCTAAAATGTGAGATTTGGGTTTTCATAAGATAGGGCTCTGCTCAATCAGTGGCCCACCCCTGTGAAGGGACATGGGCTATAAAACATGGGCCCTCCTCTCCCTTCCTATATAAGCCCTTGATGACAATATAACCTTCTGTTCCGAGGATGTAGGACGACGGTCCTATGTCAGAATGGTTCAGATAATAACTACAGAACGAAGCCAACATCAGCGTGAGCTTTGGTTGCGAATGGTATAAACTTTGAACTCTTATTCACTACAGAAGTGTATTTACGATAGCACAGCTGCTCCCTGTGTCCCTCAGTCTTCCCACTCTTTCCCTCAAACCCAGCCCTTTTCCTTTGTGTAACAACCTGTCATATCTGTTCCGCCCGCTAGGGACGTTTTCCTTTATGAAGTAATTTGTAATCAAGTTATAATTTAATTATGTGTATGTGTAATTCTGTGTGATTAGTTAGGTATTTAGTAAATAAATAATTAAACCCAATTTTGTATTGCTGATTCAAATTGTTAGCCAGGGTTCGTGCAGAACCAAGAATTTACAACTTTCAGAAGAGACTGAATTAAGAGGACGATTAATATTGACTGCTATTGATGTAAAATATTACTAGGTCTTTAAGAGTTTATTCGGAAGATAACAGCTCTATGAATATTATTTTGTGCTGCCCGACTCTCTAGTTAATTACATTTACATGATTAGCTCCATCAGGTGATATTAATTTCGGATAAATTATTTTATAGATGTAACGGTTTTCTTCTGGTGAAAGAGAGGCGGACCAAAATGCAGCGTGGTGGTTATTCATGTTTAATTTATAAAGACACTATACATGAATAAACTAACAAAAACAATAAACGTGCGAAAACCTAAACAGCCCTATCTGGTGCAAACACAGAGACAGGAACAATCACCCACAAAACCCAACACAAAACAGGCTACCTAAATATGGTTCCCAATCAGAGACAATGACTAACACCTGCCTCTGATTGAGAACCATATCAGGCCAAACATAGAAATAGACAAACCAGACACACAACATAGAATGCCCACCCAGCTCACGTCCTGACCAACACTAAAACAAGGAAAACACATACGAACGATGGTCAGAACGTGACAATAGAATAGCATGTCATATCACTCAATCCGGCATAGCCAAAGACACGACAAGTGTCACCCCCCAAAATGTGATGAATAAAACAACAATCCACTCTTCATAAAGTTAAAGGATTTATAAAAGTAAAAAACATTTCAAATCTGTGGAGGGGGGGGGGGGGGGGGGTTATCAGCATTTCTACTACTACCACTCAAACATCACCTCAGTGTTTCAATATTCATGAGCCAGGAATCACATCGATGATGTGAGGGAATACATGCGTATGTTTGGTATAAGAACTTAAAATTGAATTATTCTATAATCCTATAATACTAGCAGGGGATCAAAGCACTGTGGCTGAGTCTTTGAAGCTGAGAAATCAAATTAAATGAATGGGTCTGGAGGGAGACTGTTGCATCGAGGAGTGTGAGGAGGATTGTAATGAAATAATATGCTGGCTGCTAATCCAACTGTAATCTAGCCCTCTGGATTCTAATAACTAGCTGGTTGATAAACTTAAATCAGGTTAGTTACAACTGGGGTTGGCGCAAAAACCTACAGGGAAGCTCTCCAGGAAAAGGGTTGGAGTGTCTTGATGTAGGGAATAGGGTGCCATTTGCTATGTGAACGATATTAAAAAGCAGCTGGGAGGCATGAATGATTTTCATGTGGATGTTTTGTGGCCGATGGAGGAAACTCAGCAGTATTTCAGTGGGCACGGTGATGAACCATACGGTCAGATAGGACGAGAGCAGGCCCGCCCACCCACCCACCACAAGAAGAGGGAAGGGGGGGGGGGGGGAGAGCAGGCCTGCCCACCTACCACAAGAAGAGGGAAAGGGGGGGGGGGGGGGGGGGGAGCGAGAAAGGGGGTGACAGCCATAACCTATTTGTTATTAATTTTGTACAGTATCATAGAATGCAGTCTGTGTGACGAGTCAACTCCATGTCAGTCACACTCCAAGGACTATTCATAACCAGGATATGGGCTATTCATAACCAGGATATGGGCTATGAGATATCTATCTCTATCTATCTATCTGTACGTACGTAAAAACAAGTTTTTTATGACTCCAACCTAAGTGTATGTGTGTGTGTGTATGTATGTACATACATGTACATCCATCCATCCATCCATCCATACATATACACACACATTCACAGTTGAAGTCGGAAGTTTACATACACTTAGGTTGGAGTCATAAAAAACTTGTTTTTCAACCACTCCACAAATTTCTTGTGAACAAACTATAGTTTTGGCAAGTCGGTTAGGACATCTACTTTGTGCATGACACAAGTCATTTTCCCAACAATTGTTTACAGACAGATTATTTCACATATAATTCACTCTATCACAATTCCAGTGGGTCAGAGGTTTACATACACTAAGTTGACTGTGCCTTTAAACAGCTTGGAAAATTCCAGAACATGATGTCATGGCTTTAGAAGCTTCTGATAGGCTAATTGACATCATTTCAGTCAATTGGAAGTGTACCTGTGGATGTATTTCAAGGCCTACCTTCAAACTCAGTGCCTCTTTGCTTGACATCATGGGAAAATCAAAAGAAAATCAGCCAAAACCTCCACAAGTCTGGTTCATCCTTGGGAGCAATTTCCAAATGCCTGAAGGTTCATCTGTACAAACAATAGTACGCAAGTATAAACATCACGGGACCACGCAGCTGTCATTCCGCTCAGGAAGGAGACGGGTTCTGTCTCCTAGAGATGAACGTACTTTGGTGTGAAAAGTGCAAATCAGTCCCAGAACAACAGCAAAGGACCTTGTGAAGATGCTGGAAAAAATATCTATATCCACAGTAAAAAGAGCCCTATATCGACATAACCTGAAAGGCCGCTCAGCAAGGAAGCAACTGCTCCAAAACCGCAATAAAAAAGCCAGACTACGGTTTGCAACTGCACATGGGGACAAAGATCGTACTTTTTGTAGAAATGTCCTCTGGTCTGATGAAACAAAAATAGAACTGTTTGGCCATAATCACCATCGTTATGTTTGGAAGAAAAAGGGGGAGGCTTGCAAGCCGAAGAACACCATCCCAACTGTGAAGCACGGGATGGCAGCATCATGTTATGAGAGTGCTTTGCTGCAGGAGAGACTGGTGCACTTCACAAAATAGATGGCATCATGAGAATGGAAAACAATGTGGATATACTGAAGCAACAACTCAAGACATCAGTCAGGAAGTTAAAGCTTGGTCGCAAATAGGTCTTCCAAATGGACAATGACCCCAAGCATACTTCCAAAGTTGTGGCAAAATGGCTTAAGGACAACAAAGTCAAAGTATTGGAGTGGCCATCACAAAGCCCTGACCTCAATCTTATAGACAATTTGTGGACAGAACTGAAGACGTGTGTGCGAGCAAGGAGGCCTACAAACCTGACTCAGTTACACCAGCTCTGTCAGGAAGAATGGGCCAAAATTCACCCAACTTATTGTGGGAAGCCTGTGAAAGGCTACCCGCAACATTTGACCCAAGTTAAACAATTTAAAGGCAATACACTCAATTAGTATTTAGTAGCATGTACACTTCTGACCCACTGGGAATGTGATGAAATAAATAAAAGCTGAAATAAATCACTCTACTATTATTCTGACATTTCACATTCTTAAAATAAAGTGGTGATCCTAACTGACCTAAGACAGGGAACTTTCACTAGGATTAAATGTCAGGAATTGTGAAAAACTGAGTTGAAATGTATTTGGCTAAGGTGTATGTAAACTACCTCCAATTGACTCAAATGATGTCAATTAGCCTATCAGAAGCTTCTCAAGCCATGACATCATTTTCTGGAATTTTCCAAGAAATGCAGGCCTTGGTGGAGTCTTGGGGTCCACATCCACAGGCTCTTTGGAAGGGTTGCCAGAAGAAAGCCCTTTCTGACCAAGACACAGACGCAAGCGCTTGGAGTTTGCCAAACGTCATTTAAAGGTGCTCTGGTCAGATGAGACCAAAATTGAACGTTTTGGTCAGATACAGCATCGGCATGTTTGGCGTGGAAACAGAGATGCATACTAGGAGAGGCACCTCATACCCACGGTGAAATATGGAGGGGGGTCAGTGATGTTTTGGGGCTGTTAAATTCCAGAGGTCCAGGGGCACTGGTTAAGATTGATGGCATAATGAATTCTACCAAGTATCACGCAATTGTGGCTGACAATCTGGTTGCCTCTGCCAGAAGGCTGGGACTTGGCCGTAGGTGGACTTTCCAACAAGACAATGACCCGAAACATACCCCAAGATCCACACAGAAAGGGTTCTGTGACAACAAAATCAATGTTCTGCCATAGCCATCTCAGTCACTGGACCTCAATCCAATGGAAAACCTGTGGGCTGAGCGGAAGAGGGCAGTTGATAAGCACAAACCCAAGAATGTGAAGGATCTTGAAAGGATCTGCATAGAGGAATGGTCCAAAATCCCTCCAAATGTGTTCCTTAACCTTGTCAAACATTACAGGAAAAGACTCCATGCTGTTATTCTTGCCAGAGGTGGTTGCACTAAGTACTAAATGAGGAGTGCCAATAATTATGAAACCTTGATTTTGGTTAAATGTATTTTGTATTAAATAATTGAATGATTTTGGTTGGTTCCATTGAAACATTAATAAAGTACAGTATTTCTCACGTTGGTATTTTGAGTGTCTCTCTATAATTGTATTGTTTATATTTTTTTAAGTATTATTTGCCAGTCAGGGGTGCCAGTAATTTTGGAGCCCACTGTATATATTTATCACAATAAATAGGGCACGATATAAATCAAAGAGGAATCAGAGAGGCAGTTTTCCGCTCGTTGATCTCTGAAATGGCATCGACATAAAGGGAGACGTTCTCAGAACATAAAAGCTCACTTACGGTCAAATAATATCAGCAATGGGTGTGGTGTGTGGACTATAATGTCATAGTTAAACAGTGATGGAGGTCTTCATTTCCTGAATCAGTTTTCTCTAACAGCTGGAAGGAAACAGAGGAGAGAGCTCCACACAATGGCTCTACAGCACGCTACTTTCCCTTTGTGTGTGTGTGTGTGTGTGTGTGTGTGTGTGTGTGTGTGTGTGTGTGTGTGATGTTGTGATTTCTACCCGGGTGGCATAGGTCTGATTCTTGTTTAGGGGAGATATCTTTGAGTGGGTCTCTCACACACAGAGCTTGCTTTGTCATGTGGTCGTGCTGTGTGTGTCTCGTCATGATGCGGGGATTATTAGTCTCCGATATCAGATGCAGGCAAGCTGGTGTGTGTCCTTTCCCCTTTCCAGCGAACTCTTCCACCCGTCAGAGAATAAGGAGGCTCTAATCAGGACCACAGCCTGTGTGTGTATGTGTGCGCGCGCGACCACAGTCTGGCTGAGTTTACACACTGACGTTTCAATGGTTTCTTCCCCTCGCCCACACTCAACTACCAGGAGAGGACATGATGGTTCCCACATGGCCAACTCTGTGTGTGTCCTGTGTGTTGTGTGTGTGTTTTTCCACATGGATAACTGTCCTATTATAATCAGTTACTTGGCTAGATTTTCTATACACTAAAAAGTATTACTCACAATACTACAATGCAGGATCCTTTATTTTCACCATATCCAAGAAAATAGTGTCCATCATAGAATTAAGCAATAAGGCACGAGGGGGTGTGGTATATGGCCAATGTACCATGGCTAAGGGCTGTTCTTAAACACAACGCAATGCCTGGATACAGCCATTAGCCATGGGGGTATTGGCCATATATCACAAACCCCTGAGATGCCTTATTGCTATTATAAACTGGTTACCAATGTAATTAGAGCAGTAAAAATAAAATGTTGTCATACCGGTGGTATACGGTCTGATATACCACGGCAGTCAGCCAAATCAGCATTCAGGGCTCCAACTGCCCAGTTTACCATTACATATAAAACACTAGAATGGACATTGGTATGATAGAAAATGGTCCATCTTGGTCAGGAAAAACTGATCAGACATTAAGATGCATAACAAAACAATGCATTTGTAGAAACATTATTGAAGTGTCAGATCTCGATAGCGTCCATTATCCAAGCAGATTAAACTGGATGATAATGCATAGTCCAATATCCCTATATAGTGCACTGTTTGACCAGAGCTCTATGGGCCCAGTCAAAAGCAATGCAGAAAACAACAGAGCGGGTACTATTTGGGACGCATGGTGGCTCTTCATCAGACAAAATAAATCTCCCATTGCTCTTTATAGGCTTGTAATGACCGGCAACATGATGATAGCTTCATACTAGCAGCAATCAGTGGAGCCTTAGGGTAGCGTACCGAAAAGGTACCCTATTCTCAACATAGTGCACTACTCTTCACCAATGGTGGCCCAACGGTAGTGTACTAAACTCAGTAACAAACAAAAAACGTTCCCTCTTCAGGACCCTGTCTTTCCTGTCTTGATGAAGAACTGGATGTGTAGTCTGGTGCTGACAGGACCACTACATGATGAACTGGATGTGTAGTCTGGTGCTGACAGGACCACTACATGATGAACTGGATGTGTAGTCTGGTGCTGACAGGACCACTACATGATGAACTGGATGTGTAGTCTGGTGCTGACAGGACCACTACATGATGAACTGGATGTGTAGTCTGGTGCTGACAGGACCACTACATGATGAACTGGATGTGTAGTCTGGTGCTGACAGGACCACTACATGATGAACTGGATGTGTAGTCTGGTGCTGACAGGACCACTACATGATGAACTGGATGTGTAGTCTGGTGCTGACAGGACCACTACATGATGAACTGGATGTGTAGTCTGGTGCTGACAGGACCACTACATGATGAACTGGATGTGTAGTCTGGTGCTGACAGGACCACTACATGATGAACTGGATGTGTAGTCTGGTGCTGACCGGACCACTACATGATGAACTGGATGTGTAGTCTGGTGCTGACCGGACCACTACATGATGAACTGGATGTGTAGTCTGGTGCTGACAGGACCACTACATGATAAATCATCTTCTCCACGATAAGGGCATTAGACAGCTGCTGTATAGTCAATATGGCTAATGCACATCTATTTCATAATGTCCTAATGGTGTAGGCAAGGCAAAAAGTTTCCCTTTCAGTAATTGAATGTAGAGATCTGCAAAGTGATCACGTACACACACACACACACCACACACACACACACACACACACACACACACACACACACACACACACACACACACACACACACACACACACACACACACTTATCCAGTTCTGTTTTGGTGAAAAACTGAGGGATGGGCCTGGAGAAATGTAACCACTCAAATCAAATTCATAGACAGAGCTAAGGATGCAAGGACCTTAGGTTAATAGTATTAAAATGATAGTTTCAACCATGTTGTGACTGTACAGTGTTTACATTCACATTGTTTACAAACATTGGAGTAAAATAAGCTTATATTTTGGGTTCTGATTGGGTACGACATGATCATGAGAAATTTACAAGTTATATTCTTCAAGAATCAATGTATCATTCATTTATCAGTTTTCAAAAATGTATGTAGCAACTAAGAATTCTAGCTTTAAAAGGTCCAATGCAGCAGTTTTTAATCTCAAATAATTTCTGGGTAACAATTAAGTACCTGACTGTGATTGTTTTCAATAAAAATTGTTTAAAAAAACAAAACAAAAAATAGCTTCTTAGCCAAGTGCAATTTCTCAAGCAAGAATTTTGCTAAGACTGTCTGGGTATGATATTAGTGGGGAGGGTAAAACTGAAAACTTGCTCTTATTGGCAGAGAGGTTTGGAACTCTCTTTCTTATTGGTCTATTAACTAATTTATCGCATGGTGATGTCACCATGGAAGGCCAAAAATCCATCACACCAGAACAGACTGAAATCTTTTCAAACAGCGCTTACACTAATGCATTACCATATTTTTTCACAATATTATTCCAACCTCAGTGTGGAAATATATATATAAAACACAGGAAAATCACGTCTGACGGCACTGGGCCTTTCAAAGAACTCTGAAAGATGTAACTTTCACCTTTATTTGTGCAGTAAAAAAAACATTGGATAACAAGTTAATATCCTATTATGCATGAACCTTTCAAAAGACCATTCACTTCAAGTAGGTGTAGGTGTTTGAGTACGTACCCAGTACGTTCCCTGATGGCACCTCTTCTAGTTCCTCCAGCTCTCTGCCCATCAGCAGGTAGAGGCTGTCCATGGTGCAGCAGGCCAGGTGAGGGACGGGAGGGAGACAGGCACTCACACTAGTACTGCCCTCTGGGAGCTGACATACAGATAGAGCGAGAGAAACAGAGAGAGAACATTAGTATATTGGTTGTGTGATATTGGATTCTAAAAGCAATTGTTAGTTAGTAGTACTGCTACTGACGCCAGGAGGGACGAGGCAACAATAATACAACGACTTTGTCTGTCTCAAATGGCACCCTATTCCCTACAGTATATAGCGCACTACTGTTGCCCAGGCCACAGGGGAACACAGCCCTCATCATAGAAGTCAATGTTATCTTTAACCTTGGAATACACATCTTGAGATGGAAACAAACACGCAGAAAATGTATGATTGCTGCTCTTTGAACAAACAGCATTTGGTTTCATCTTCAGAACAGTTATTGTTTTGTCTGGTGAATATTGCAAATTGAGCAGAAAATGTGTTTTGTGCCTCTGCAGAGTGTGTGTACGTGTGTGTGTCCACATGCCTGTGTGTGTGTGTGTGTGCCTGCCTGTAAGTGTGTACATCCTTACCATGCGCAGGCCTTGTGCAGGGTCGTACTTGGGCCCCATCACAAACACCTTCTGTCCTCTGCGGACCACCCCGCTGTAGACTCTGGCGAAGGCTACGAACGTCTCCTTCTCCTCCTCCTCCTCTGGTTTAGCCTTCAGAGGCAGGCCCTGTATCTGGCCTGAGACACCCTCACTACCTGCATGTCAGGGAAGACAATGAGACAGACACTGGTATCAGTGGTATCATCATGAACATATTGGTTATTGGAAATGGCCAGAGCTTCCAAACCACTAGGGGAAAAGAGGCCAGGGGTTGGGGTTTTAGCAAGGTAATAGTGTGTGTGTGTGTGTGTGTGTGTGTGTGTGTGTGTGTGTGTGTGTGGTGTGTGTGTGTGTGTGTGTGTGTGTGAGAGAGTGAGAGTGAGAGTGAGAGTGAGAGAGAGAAACTTACCTATGGTGTTGTCTCCACCAGGAGTGGTTGCCGGTGTTGTACTTCCTGATTGGCCATTTCCCTCCCCACTTTCCGTCTGCTGAATGGCTGCCAGTCTCTCAGTGTGTCTCTGTCTGGCCAGCTCCCTGCGCTGGGCCATCTCCTCCTGGGTCAACGGCCTGTGTGCGCACACACACACACAAACACACCTGTTCAGTAGGTAGAAAATGTTTTGAAAATATTCCATTGCAAAATGTTTTGCTATTGTGTGCCCTACTGAACACTGTCCATTGTTTGGGCCAATGAATACACATTCTATTAGACATGACACATCAAAACAGAAATGCAACAACCCACTAAACCAAGTCTTTACAGCAGGGTAACATAGCCTAGCAACTAGCACCGCTCCGTATCATTTGATTCATCCTTTATTTAACCAGAGAAGTCACACTGAAACTTTTAAATCTCTTTTTCCGTGTGAGCCCTGGCCAAGAATCCATCATACAGTGCCTTCAGAAAGTATTCAGACCCCTTGACTTTTTCCACATTTTGTTATTACAGCCTTACTCTAAAATGGATTGAATTATTTTTTTCCCCCCTCATCAAATCTACACACAATACCCCATAATGATAAAGCGAAAAAAGGTTTGGTACAATATTTGCAAATGTTTAAAAAATAAAAAACAGAAAAACCAGGCCATGAGGTCGAATGAATTGTCTGTCGAGCTCCGAGCAGGATTGTGACGAGGAATGTGGTACACAGTTTTTTTTTTTTTACAGCATTGAAAGTCCAAGAACCAGTGGCCTCAATCATTCTTAAATAAAAGACGTGTGGAATCACCAAGACTCTTCCCAGAGCTGGTCGCCTGGCTAAACTGAGCAATCGGGAGAAAAGGGCCTTGGTCAGGGAGGTGACAAGAACCCAATAGTCACACTTACAGCACTCCAGAGTTCCTCTGTGGTGATGGAAGAACCCTTCCAGAAGGACAACCATCTCTGCAGCACTCCACCAACCTTTATGGTACAGTGGCCCAGACGGAAGCCATTCCTCAGTAAAAGACCCACATGACAGCACGACTCTCAGACCATGACAAACAAGATCTCTGGTCCAAGACTGAACTCTTTGGCCTAAATGCCAAACGTCACGTCGGGAGGAAACATGGCACCATCCCTACGGTGAAGCATGGTGGTGGCAGCATCATGCTGTGGGGATGTTTTTCAGGGG